>NC_063341.1:46235364-46332948 GCF_021869965.1 Rhincodon typus
GACATTTCGGGAAGGGTCTAGGCCCGAAACGTCAGCCTTCCTGCTCCTATGATGCTGCTTGGCCTGCTGTGTTCATCCAGCTCTGCACCTTGTTGTCGAGGATTCTCCAGCATCTGCAGTTCCTACTATCTCTGATTCAGCATTGATCCTCTTTCACATTAAGTTAATGCTGGTTCCACAATCATATTCTGGGTTTTCTGGAAGCTTCAGCTTGGAGATTCATATTGCAGTATTCGACTCAGCTAACCCAGCGCATCTGCTGAAAATGTGACAGCACATTGATGCACATATATTTCCCTGTATGTTTTCTGTAGAGAAGAGGAATATGTCATTGTAAACCTATCTAGACAGGTATGTGCAATTACCTTCTGTTTTTAAATCTTATGTATAGTGTACATGACATGGCAGTCTACGAATTATTAACTATAGCTTTGTTGTAAGGGGACTTCATAAGTGGAATGTTAAAACATTTTTGAATTAGAGATTGTGTTGTAGCACCTTAATGGAATGAATAGCAGTCAGATTTTAGCAATGTTCCAGTGAAATACCTATCAGCTACTCTTGTTTCTTTTGCGGTTACTTGCTGTGCCATACACAAATGTGAAATTCAAAAGAAATGGCCCTGAAATCATTGGAATAAGAAGGCCAAGGTTGTGTGGTGCTGAGGACACTGGATTCGAACATATGGAGGATCTTAATTCAGAGGAGGTTACTGTCCCAGCTGCCAGGCAAAATATAGGTTGATTCTTAGTCATGTATTTTCACTGGAATAACATGCCACCCCTGACTACAGATCTATCGCACCATCTCCTCAATGTTCATAGCTGCTCCACTGCTTTCAAATGAAAATATTTGCCTTTCGATCTCACAAAGAATCCTGCCTCAATACCCAAAACAGATCTCAGGAAAACTAATGAGCTCATTGAACTCATTGAACTCATTGAACAAAAGAGCCAATGCAAACAGCAACATCTGTTTAATTATTATTCTTGAAGGCATATCCTCCATAAGTCAATCACTATGCTTCCTCCAGATACCTATATGTGCTTTTATTTGACCTATTCCAGTATTTCTTCCAACTGTAACCTGAGAGCCAGTGTTCCGAGAGATGGTTTGTTCCATGTGTGACTGGGTGTCTCTAAGGTCTTCTGCCTTTTGGCAACTGCATCTTGCAAAAGCCACATGTGGCCTGTATTTCTCTTCTTGCTGCTTTGCCTTTTACATGCTACTTAAGTAGGTCTTGGAAGGAAGTTTGCCTCCTGTTCTATTCTGAAGAGAACTATGTAATGTCAGAGGACCCTCGCTGTGACAAAGATGCTAGGTACAGGTTAACATGGGCCACTTATCAGCAGGGTGACAGTTCTCAAGTTTGGACGACATGCTCAAAATCCTGAGAAAGGATCTCTTTTAACCTAAGAAGAGAAAACTGTAATATAACATTCCATCAAATCTGTCTTGCAAAACCTCAGGAGCTGCTGTCTTCACTCCTAAAGAGAAAATACACCTGAATTGCTGAGTGCAGAGGATAATTATGCTCCCAGCTATCACATTACTACCACAATAATATTGATGCTTGTGGTTTAAAAACTTGCTGCCCAGATGAAAGGAGTAAACTCCACTGTGACTACTGCTAACAACTGTATTTCCCAGAAATCGGATCTCAGTTTCTGAATATCATGCCAGTTGAAATATCTTCATTTTAGAGAAGGCCCATGAAATTTGAATGTTATCTTTTCAGTTGTCCCAAGCCTTCGCTTCGAATATTTGAATCCAAAATGGATGGTGAATATCCGTGAGAATTCTTCATCCACATAAATTACAGCCCCACGGTGAGAATCAGCTCCGTGGTGAATAAGAGAAAGCAGCTCAGTAATGCGAGGAGCGAAAGAGAGGAGTTGTGGCCAGAGATTGAGCGATCAATTTCTGCCTTATCATTA
Organism: Rhincodon typus; assembly: GCF_021869965.1. Lineage (NCBI taxonomy): Eukaryota > Metazoa > Chordata > Chondrichthyes > Orectolobiformes > Rhincodontidae > Rhincodon > Rhincodon typus. The sequence goes on from NC_063341.1 coordinate 46,237,302, forward strand.
TCTTTGTTATCATTATCCTTCTCTTCTGCTTTGTCTCATTCAATTGTGAATGACCAGTACTGGACAAAGAAAAGCATATTCCTGTATCTTGACATTCAATCAGCAGTTTCTCTGCAGCAGCACATCTGCTTGATACTCAATCTGGCTTTACTTCCAGTGACCATCTGACAAGTCTTACTTTCACATCTTCATCTGCCTCACCTCAGGTTCAGCATCTGAGAACCTTACACTGGTCCTTCCAAGAATGTCAGTGCAGCTGCTGATGTTTGTGACCAGGAAATTGCCATAAAGTCATGCAGCATCTGGAAATACAACTAACCTCTTCAGAATTTTTTATCATGGAAGTTAATATTGAATTAAGTACAATGGGTTGTCAAATGCTACAAGATAATTCTCATACCCACTTGTCATTTACACCTCACCCATTTTGCACATGAATTATGCACCTATACCCATTATGACATGAAAGTTTGATGTCCCGTGGTCCAACGGTAGCACTATCTCCTCTAACTCAGAAAGTTGCAAATTCAAGATCCATTTCAGAGACTTGTGCATAGAGCTCAGGCTGACACTGCTGTGGAAAAGCTGCAAGATCATTCTCTTACCAATGCTCCTTACACAGTTCATCCAGTTAACATTTGAATTATGTACCCCACACTATTTTGCCAATAAATGAAGGAGTCATCTATTGGTTGAGACATTAAGCCAAGACTCCATTTGTTCTCTAACTCAGACATACAAAGTCCTACCATTATGAAGGGCTTCAGAGGAGTAATCCCTTGTGTTCTGACCAATGCTTATCCTTCATCTAACATTCTTTGTTACAATCACATGATAATGTTATCATTGTCACTTTGTTCATTGTGGGACATTTCTGGATGCAACTTGGCTGCAGTGTTTCCACTTCAAACCTGGAATGTTTTCTGTAACATTTTAGGATGCACTGCAATAATGGAAGATGCTATCTACAGTAAAATCATGAGAAGTTAAATTAAGATACCCCAAAACTCTGGTTTTGGTGAAGTTGTCAGTGACACCCTCCAGCAGAATAGAAAATCCAATAGGAGGACAGCTGTGACCAGCCAAAGTTCTGAATTGGTAACTCCAGATTAGCCAAACTCATTTGGCCTTGTCATATGACTATGCCAACCAATCAGAGCAGAGGCCACAGCAGAATGCAAACACCAACAGCAAATCATTATTTGACATCGAGACCTCTCAGTGAAGAATGTAGATGCAATACATTCTTCAGCCAAAGAGTCTGAGAAGACTGATGATGCTGAAGAAACTGATTAAATGCTCGAAAGCTCACTCCACTTGTTTTGCTTTCTGAAGCTGCAAAGGCCATAGAGATGCTCTGGGATTCACATGGCAGCGCAAAAGCACAGAAAAAAATGTTTGACTGCATTGCACTCATCTGCAGACAGCACATGAAGAAAAAAATGATTATTCGTGTTTATGCTGAGTTAATTCCAATGTTTGCACAGCGTTCACTGTATAAGATCAGATCATTATAAGGTGTGAACAAATTGAAAATTAAAAACATTTTACACTTACTGTCCAATTGTGCTTCATTTAATGGTTTTTCTAACAGAACACATCTGAAGGCAAATTGAATTACAAAGGGGCTTCCTTGCAGCTTCAATTAACATAAATCTGTAGGTCAGTGGGCTTCTTGCAATTATTGCAATTTTACTGTATGTATAATAAATCAAACCAAAAGGTATAGGAGCAGAATTAGGCCATTCGGCCCATTGAGTCTGCATGCACTATTGGATTACGGCTAATATGTTTCTCAATTCCATTCTCCTGCTTTCTCCCCATAACCCTTGATCCCATTACTAATTAAGAAACTATTTATCTCTGTCTTAAGTATGCTGAATGAATTGGCCTTTGTTGTCTTCTGTGGCAATGAGTTCCACAGATTCACCACTCTCTGGCTGAAGAAATTCCTTCCCATCTCAGTTCTAAAGTGTTGTCCCTTCACTCTGAAGCTGTGCCTCTGGTCCTAGTCTCTCGTAATAACAGAAACATCTTCTCCACATCCACTTAATTCAGGTCTTTCACTATTCCGTAAGTTTCAATCAGATCCCTCTTCGCCTTCTAAACTCCATCGAGTACAGACTTGAGTAGTCAACCATTCCTCTTCAATCCCTTCATCCCTGGAATAATTCATGTAAACCTCCTCTGGACCCCCTCCAATCTCAGCACATTCTTCCTTTGGTACAGGACCCGAAACGGCTCACAATATTTCAAGTGTGGTCTGACCAGAGCCTTATACAGCCTCAGCAGTATATCTGTGCTCCTGTATTCTAGCCCTCTTGACATGAATGCTAACATTGCACTTGCCTTTCAAAGTGCAAATTGAACCTACATGCTAACCTTAAGAGAATCCTGAACTAGAACTCCCAAGTCCCTTTCTGCTTCAGATTTCCAAAGCCTTTCCCTACTTAGAGTCTGCACCTCTTTTTTTCTGACCAAAGTGCATAACCTCACACTTTTCCACATTGCATTCCATCTGCCTCTTCGTTTCCTGCATTCCTGGCCTGTCCAAGCCCTTCTGCAACCTCCCTGCTTCCTCAATACTACATGCCCCTTCACCCATCTTTGTATCATTTGCAAACTTACCAACAATGCCGTCAGTTCCTTCATTTAAATCATTAATATGTAACGTGAATATTGGGGTCCCAACACTGACTCCTGTGGAACTTTACTGGTCACTGGCTGCCATCCTAAAAACAACCCTATACCTTTCCTCTCTGCCTTCTGCCAGTCTGTCAATCCTTTATCCATGCCAGTACCTTGCCCCTAATACAATGGGCTCTTAATTTATTTAGCAGCCTCCTGTGTGACATTTTGTCGAAGACCTTATGGAAATCCAAATAAATCATGTCCACTGGTTCTCCTTTGTCTAACTTCCTTGTTACCTCCTCAAAGAATTCTAACAGATTTGTCAGGGATGACTTCACCTTGATGAAGCTGTGCTGACTCAGCCCCATTTTGCCTGTGCTTCCAAGTACTCCATATTCTCATCTCTAATGATGGACTCTCAAATCTTACCAGCGACCACAGTCAGGCTAATTGGCATACAATTTCCTGCCTTCTGCCTCCCTCCCTTCTTAAACAGGAATATTACATTAGCCATTTTCCAGTCCTTTGGGACCCTCTCTGGCTCCAGTGAATCCTGAAAGATCATCAATGCCTCCACAATCTCCTCAGCTATCTACTTCAGAAGTTTAGGGTGTAGGCTATCTGATCTGGGTGATTTATTCCTGTTCAGATGCTGCTGTGTCTTCCATTGTGAAAATTGATGCAAAGTACCCTTCAGCTCCTCTGCCATTTCCTTGTCCCCCATTACTACTTCTCCAACTGCATTTTCTGGTTGTCCAATGTTCATTCGTGCCTCTCTCTTAAATATCTAAAAAAAGACTCCTGCAATCTTCTTTTATATGACAAACTAACTTGTTCTCATATTTCATCTTCTCTTCATTGCTTTTTTAGTTATCCTCTGCTGGATTTTAAAGACTTCCCAGTCTACTGGCTTCCCACTAATCTTCAGCATATTGTATGTTTTTTCTTTTACTTTTGTGCCATCCCTGAATTCCCTTGTCAGTCATGGTTGTCTAGTCTTCCCCTTTGTATATTTATCTTCCCTTGGGATAAGTTTCTGCTGTGCCTCCTCAATTATCCCCAGAAACTCCTGCCATTGCTCCTCCACCATCTTCCCTGCTAGGCATCCCTTCCAATCAACTCTGGCCAGCTCCTCCATCATGTCTTAATATTTACCTTTGATCAATTTGTATTACTGGTACGCCTGATTCCAGCTTCTTTTCCTCAAATTGCAGGGTGAATTCTATCATATTATGGGCACTGCCCCCTTGGTGTTCCTTCATCTTAAGCTCCCTAATCAAGTCTATGTTTTTTGGCATCACCAAATCTAGAATTGTCTGTTCCCTAGGGGGCTCTACCATAAGCTTCTCCAAAAAAAATCTTGTAGACATTCTACAAATTCCTTCTGTTGGGATCACACCCAATCTGATTTTCCCAGTCCACCTCTTTATTGAAGTCCCCCATGATTATTGCAATAGTGCCTTTCTTGCATGTTTTTTCTATCTTCTGATTTATTTTCTGCCCCACATCCTGATTTCCACTATGAAGCCTGTACGTAACTCTAATCAGGGTCTTTTTTCCTTTGTGATTCCTCAACTCTACCAACATAAGCTCTAGGCCTTCTGACTTGCTATCATTTCTTGCTATCAATTTCATTTCATTTCTTATCAACAAAGCAACTCTAACCCTTCTGCCCATCTGCCTGTCCTTTCAATAGGTTGTGTATCCTTGGAGACATGCAGCCATATCTCTGTGATACCTACAACATCGTACCTACCAAGTGCAAGTTCCTTCCTCTTTCTCCATTAGAATTTGTAGTACATCACTGACAGGAAACATTTTGTGCCAGAGTATTCCTAATGCTCTGCCCCGTACCAACCGTCCCCAATTTCCGTGGGAATTCACCATACACTTTCAGGTAGCTTTACGCCTTGAAAGTCATACACACGATTAATCCATTACATCATTAAACTGTATTCCTGTGCTGTAGTTCTGAGAAGGAATTAAAATAACGTGGCTGCTATTTGATTCAGGTAGTCAGAAACTGATAGCTAATTGCCTGAACCAAACATAAATAATCATATGACACCTTGGAGGAGCTTCATTGATTGCACAATTTCTTTATAAAAAGAATGAAAAGATTCATTTATCATGAACACACATTTTTAAGTTCAGCCAAGAATATAAGAAGAAGCAAGACTAGTTTGCTTTAAGTTAAGCCTTCATTTCCTATTGGCAAACATTTCTGGTGCAGTTGCCTGGACGCTAATTGCATTCTTAAGCAGATGCAGAAACACAGTTGCAATGTGCAAGTTAAGTAAATGTAGAATGTTCTTATTTATGGGTAAAGGAAGTACACAGTTTTTGTTTAACTCTTATTGTATCTTTCAGACACATATTCCCCACCCCTCCCTTGTCAGCCATCCACAGTGACTGTTCCCCCCAGGACACCCTGGTCCACTCCTCCTCAACTCCCAACACCTCCCCACATCCGGATGGCACCTTCCCCTGCAACCACAGAATGTGTAGCACTTGCCAATTTACTTCCTTCCTTCTCTGTATCCCAGAGCCCAAGCATACCTTCCTGGTGAAGCAGCGCTTTACCTGCACTTCACTCAATCTAGTCTACTGCATTCACAGTGTCCTCTGCAATGAGGAAACTGAGTGACCACTTTGCAGAACACCTACGATATGTCAGCAAAAAAGACCCTGAGCTTCCAGTTGCTTGCCACTTCAACACACCGCTGTGCTCCCTAGCCAATATCTCTGTCTCAGGATTGCTGCAGTGCTCCAGTGAAGCTCAGCTCAAGCTGCAAAAACAGCACATTATTTTCTGCTTGGGAACTCTGTAGCCTTTTCAACTTAATATGGAATTCAACAATTTTAGGCCTTGTGGCACCTTCTCCCATGTCCTTACCCCAACCCCACACACCAGGCCTTGTCATTACATGGGCTGCTACCACACATAACCTATTGTCAGCTGCTAATAGTCCCCATTAGCAGCTAGTCATTCCCCAAGACTGATATTTAGCCACTCCTTTGTCTGTCCAACTGTGTTTTCTCTCTCTTTAGGCTCTATTTTCACCTATCATTTACTCCTTACCTCCTCCCCCAACCCCACGTTCTGCATAAATACTGATCGTAGCCAACATCAGTTTTGAAGAGGGCTCACTGGACCCACAATATTAACTCTGATTTCTTTCCACAGATGCTACCAGACCTGTTGAGATTTTTCCAGCATTTTGCATTATTTTCTTATTGTACCTTAGTCAGGTTTGTCAATTTGCTGAAAGTCACAGATTTTGGGAGCAGTTATTGGAGACAATGTCCAAAATGAATCAGGGATATACAATATAGCACAAAGTTTCCTCATCCAATGCAGGCAAACTTCCTGAAAATTAAGAAGCAATTTGTGACAAAGACTTGGTAATGAAAATGAAGACAAAAAGAAAAAGCAACTGGAGAAAGATCTTTATGTAAATAACCTTGTACTAGGTGAATCCCACTACTACGTGAGATAAAAATTGGTTCATTGGTTAGACTAATGTAAGCTGGTTCCTTCATGAAAGATGTGATGTTGCAGTTGCTGCAATTTCTGAAGGACATTGAAGTGTGTGGTATCCACAAAAAGTAGGGAACATCAGATCCTGCCAATATAGTCCACTCTCGATCCTCAGCAAACTGATAGAAGAAGTTTTTGACAGCGCAATCAAGTCACAGTAACGCAGCGATGATATATCACGTATATCACTGATACTCAGTTCAGATTCTGCCAGAATCACTCAGTTTCAGACCTCTTTACAGCATTGGTCCAAACATGGACAAAAGAGTTGAATTCCAGAGACGCACTGAGAACAATTGCTCTCGTTAGTGAGACAGTTTTAAATGGAACGTGTAATCAAAAATCCCTCTTAAAACTGAAGTCAATTGGAATCAGGGGAAAATGCTTCACTATTTGCCATCAAATCTGACACAAAGGAAGACTATTGCGGTTATTGAAGACTATTCATCTCAGCTCAGCAAGTTGCTTTTGGAGTTTCTCAGGGTACTCTCCTACAACCAAACATCTTCAGTTGCTTCATCGAGATCTTCCCTTCATCAGGTCAGGAGTAGGGATATTCACTGATGATTGCACAATGTACAGTACCATGTGTAACTCCACAGACATTGAAGCAGTTTATGTCCAAAAGCACTGAGACCTTGGCAGGCTAGGGCTGAGAAGTGACAAGTGACATTTCCATCACATAAGTGCTAAGCAATGACCATCTCCACCAAGACAGAATCTAACCATGTCCTCTTGATATTCAATGATTTTTTTTTTGTTGTATCCCCCACTACCATTGACCAAAGACCGAACTGTGTATAAATATTGTAACTACAACAGCAAATCAGAAGTTAGCAATTACACGGGTGTAATTCACCTCCTGACTCCCCACAGCCTATTCAGCATCCAAGGGCACAAGTCAGAAATGTGATAGAACACTCTCTATTTGCCTCTACTAGTTAAGCTCTAACAATATTGAAGCCACTTGATACCACCCAGGACAAAGAAGCTCATGCTACAGAGAGTTGGGGGCTGCAAAATTCTTGTGTACATTTAAGGCTCAGGTAGAAACATTCTGGTTTAGTAGGGGAATCAATGATTATGGGTAAATGCTGAAAGTGGACATGAGAAACGTCAGATCAGCCATAATGAATGGCGGAGCAGGCTTGAACGGCTAAGCAGCCTACTCCTGTTCTTATTTCATATGGTCTTATAGCTTACTTGATCAGTTCCCAGTCTGCTACATTAAGCAATCACTCCCTCCACCACTACTGCACAGTGGTAGCAGTGAGTACCACGTATAAAATGCATTACAACAACTCAACAAGTGTCCTTTATCAACACCTTCCAAACTTGCATCACTGGGAAAGAGAAGGACAGCAGATGTATAAGATCATCACTACCTTCAAGTGACCCTCTAAGCCATACCCTATCCTGACTTGGAACAATATCACAGTTCCTTCATTGCCTTTGGATCAAAACCCTAGAACTCACACCCTAAAACAATGAGTGCACCTACATCTCATGAACTGTGGTCATTCACCTTTTGAAGAACAGTAAATACTGACACTGCCAGAAATGCCTCCATCTAAAAATGAATTTTACAAGTTAGAGATTTGTCATTTAAAGACATATCATTTGCATGATCAAAGAATGAATAATATTGATTCATGCCTCAATACAATGGATAAGAGACTTGTGTAAATCTGCAATTCCTAATGTTTTCAAAGTGGGAGACCATACCTGTTCTTACATGAATCCATAGAAATGCAAAGATGACATAACAGGAATTCTCTTATTAGATGAGAAAATGAATTAGAAGTTGTCAGTGTGGAATGATTGCTAAAGTTCAGACATGTAATGGCAAAATGTGCACAACACAACAATTGTTTTCTTCCCAGAAAACACAGTCACCAACAGTGAGACAGACAGAAACATTTTGAGATAATATTAATCTTATCCTGCCTGGATAGCAATCTGGTTGAGAGAATTGTGGAACCAACCCATTTTTTCATCCCATTTGCTCCTCTACAGTGACAGTTTAATCCAAAATAGTCTCAATCTGTCCACCTGCAACTTAACTGTATCCATCAAAAAGCTATCACAATAATTCACATCAATTAACAATGTGTGACCACCAGCTATCAGACGGACACTCTCATTCATAACACAGCTATCCATCTCTAATTTTCACCACTTTCTTATCCTGTAGAGTCTATCTGATGTGCTGTCTTATGAAGTTTTTTGTTACTATGCTGTGCGCCCTAGTGGTTTTGGCATGTGAAGTAGAAGGACAATGTAGCTTGATTTTCTGATACGCTCCTGGTTGATGAACTTTGGGAGTTTAGGCTTTAGAGAACCTTCATTGGCTGCTAGAATGGTCTGGCCAGCGCCATACAAAGAGAAAAGGGAACATGCCTAAACACCATACTGTGTGTCGTTTCCAGCGTACCCATCTCTCTCTGCTTATGCAATTCATGGTCATCATGTCCATTGGTGTCAGGATGTGTTCAGATAGAAGTCTTCATCCTGTTTGGACAATATTTCTATTTGAGTTCCAAATTGTGTGAGGAGAATGAAAATGGATTGGTTCCCCATTTGATGGCTTTAAAGATGTGTGAAGCAAATTAGCATAGTGTCCATGCTGAGAAACAGAAACAATGAACGTGATCAGCACGAGGGAAGTAGTTGTGAGGGTAATTTTGAGAGTGTGAAAAGCAAGTGGCAGTGCAATAAAGTGCCTCATTGTCATTGGTAGAGAAGCATGGGAATTGGGATAAGGCAGAATGGATTGTGCTGGAATACTACAGAGTGTAAGAGAAGGATAAATACATTTCTTACATTGACAGTGCTGTAGCTTGACTCTGGGAATAATGCTGGGTGACAGGTAAGAGGTAGAAGGTTAACAGAAGAGTTAGGGAGATTTTTTTTCACTCAAAAGATAGTGAAAGTCTGGAGCTCATGCCTGAAAGGGTGGTTGAATCACAAACTTTTATGCCATTTAAGCAGTATTTAGATATTCACTTGTGCTGCCATAGCCTCCAGGGCAATGGGTCAAAAGCTGGAAAATGGGATTGGTGTAATTAGATCTTTGTTGGCCGGTAAGATGAGCTGAATGGTATCCTTCTGCCTTTACTTCTCTTTATTGGCTCAGATTCGTAGTTCCATTATCTGTCCCACATTAGAGAGGAAATGGGCCTCTTTCCTGTGACACAGATGCTCTAGTAGTGTCTCCGTTTGCCCTGCCATTAAAGTCATGGGATAACAAGGTGTGGAGTTGGATGAACACAGCAGGCCAGGCAGCATCAGAGGAGCAGGAAAGCTGACGTTTCAGGTCTGGACCCTTCTTCATTTGTGACCCAAAATGTCAGCTTTCCTGCTCCTCTGATGCTGCCTGGCCCGCTGGGTTCATCCAGCTCTATACCTCAGACTCCAGCATCGTTAGTTCCTACTATCTCATTAAAGTCATATTGCCTGTTCATTCAGAAAATCACTTCCCAATCAATGCCATTGAACTGTATGTCTCCTCTTTCAGGATCTGCAGACTTGGCTTTAAGTAGCGGTGCTCTTGCTTGATTTCTTATCCTCCTCATCAGTGAGCTGCCTTTTTTTAAATTCATTTGTGGAATGTGGGCACCGCTGGCCGGCCAGCGTTTATTGCCCATCTCTAGGTGCTCTTGAGAAGGTGGTTGTGAGCTGTCTTCTTGAACCGTTACAGTCCACTTGCTGTGGGTTGACCCACAATGCCCTTAGGGACGGAATTCCAGGATTTTGATCCAACCTGTAGGGAATACAGTTACGGTGGTAACTTACCAATTATACTAATGAAATCTGACCACAAAACCAGCTAGGGCCTTTCCTTAGCTGAGGGGACATAGTAGATTCCTTTCTTATTACACACACAACACCTTCCAGATACAAAAATCGAACCCCAGTAAGTCCAGCTACTGAAATACTACAAGTCTTTTAATGACTTGCAAACTCCATGCCCTCTATTGTTTGCTCAGACTGCTGCCACAGTCAATGATCTCCCCCAAAGGGGAAAAAGAAACTGACTGAATTATATCTTAATACATTGGAATATAACAATGCATGCTTATGAAACTCATAGCACCAAACAAGAAAGATTAAGGCTACCACCTGTTAAACGAAAATTGAACAGAAGCTTTCACCATTGTGCTTTTTCCCATGCATCAATACTAAACACTCCGACACGTGTTCATGCAGAAGACCATCTGGCTTTCCTTGGCTGGAAGCCACAATATTCATTCTAAGCGAACACATCTAAACATCCATTCATTGTATTATGTGTACAATGTGATTTGTTAGTCCGATTAGCTTGATTATTTTCATGTCTGAACTTTGTCCTAGCCTCACTAATAAATATTGACCCCAACACTGAATGGGTATAGATGCTGTCATTGTTGAGTAAAATTAAGCCTGCATCCTTCTAACATTTGTCAGTCATCCAATCAGCCAAGCCCTTTCCTTTCAAATCCAAGCTATATTGACAAGATTTGTCAAAACTGTAAAATGTTGCATATACTTGCTTGTATTTTCAAACCCTGTCTGTTTCATGATATTATCTGTGGGTTTAATATTCTAACATATTGAGAGATGATAATTTAAGCCGAAGAAAACCTTTCCATTAGAACTCGGCTTTCACCTCAAGAGATGAATTTAACAGATTAAGCAGTTAAATTTATTGAATTCAATATATTGGGTGATAAATATAAAAACAAAAAAAAAAGCCTGATTTGACAGGCCTTGTGGTCTGAAACAGATGTGTTGTTTTCACTGGACCGTTTTTTGACAAGTAATGTATTTATATTTCTGACTCATGCCGTGCCACTTATACCTTTCCAAATATTGGTTCGGGTTGGAATGCATATTGAAACCATTCTCCTCAATAAAGTTCTTTTTGTAAGCTTAAACACAGGTAGAACAGAAGCCTCTATTTTTATAACCCAACAATATTGTATTATTTATTGTTAGGAGCATGAAGTAACTGGGACTGAATTTCCGAAAAAAAACACTTGCACATGGAAAGCAATTACTAATGACACATCTTCTGACTCATATTCAATTTATTTATTTCTGTTTTAATTAAAATAGGATTAACAGTGCTGCTGCAGCTAATCCTAAAAAATTGGTGTGAAACTTAGTCCTGAATTGTGAACTTTGCTGTTATCCAAAGTCACATTTCAGGCACTAAAATGATAGGGTATATTTTTCAATCATTTCTGAAGAGGCAAGTAAGTGGAAAGGATGTTGGAGGCTGCAAAATTGGATTTCAAAACACCAGGGAAGATCTTTTATCAATTTTATAGATCATCCTAGAGTTAACTCATTCAGAATAAACCATTCAGTTAAATATTGCAATGCACTAAATGGCATTTAGCATGATGTTTCATCCACTTATGGATTAGTGCAGGTGCTACCTTCAATAATTGGTAGGATTTTAAAGGAAGTAACTATAGAGATGTGGATGCACTGGTAGCAATTTTCCAAGGATGTTAAGATTCAAGAAAAGTCCCAAAGGATTGGAAAACTGCCAACGCCCTCATTCAATAAGGGGAAGGAGACAAAAATTGGGTACTTGCAAAACACTTAGAAATATATGATATAATCAAGCAGTGTGAACATGGCTTCATGAAGGGGAAATTGTGCCTAAAAAAATTATTGCAATTTTTTTGTGGAGGTAACAAGCAGCATAGGTAATGGGTAACTAGTAGATGTAATATATTTGGATTTCTGTTAGGCATTCAATTAGATCCACATGTAAGACTTCTTAATAAGATAATACAAATGGTGTTGGGGATAGTATATTGGCTTGGGTAGAGAATTGGCTAACTAATAGAAGATAGAGAGTTGGAATAAAGTTGGAATAATAAATTTTTAGGGAGTCACTAGTACCATAGGGTTCAGTGCTAGTGTCACAATTATTTACAATATAAATTAATGACTTGGATGAAGAGAGTGAATGTACTATGGCCAAGTTTGCAGGTGACACAAAAATAGGTAGAGGACAAGTAGTAAGGATGGCACAAAATGTCACAGAGGGATATAGACAGATTAAGTGAATGAGCAAAAATTTGGCAGGTAGAATACAGGATGGGAAAAGGCGAGGCTTGCACTTTGACAAGAATAGAAGAATTGTATATTAATTAAATGGGGAAAAAGCACAGAAAGCTGCACCATGGAGAGATTTTGAGGGACTTATACATAAATCACAAAAATCTAACATCCAAGTTCAGTGGGAAATAGGGAAAGCAAATGGACTGCAGTCTTTACTTCAAAGAGAATGAAGTATAAAAACAAGGAAGTTTGCTAGAATGATCCTAGCCAGACCATGCCTTACCTAGGAAAAGATATACCGGCATTGGAGACAGTCCAGAGAATGTTCACAAGGTTGGTTCTGGTTTTTGTGGGACTTTCCTATGGAGAGGGGTTGAGTAGGTTGTGTTTGAACTCGCTGGAGCTTAGAAAATAGGAGACAATTTCATTGAAACACTCTCAGGGGGCTTGACAGAATAGTTGCTAGAGGTTGTTTCCCCTTGTCGGAGATTCTAGAACCAGAGGGCATAATCTCAGGAATCAGACATTTATAACAGAAATTAGGATGAATATTTTCTCACAAAGGGTAGTAAATCTATGGAATCCTTTATAGCCCAGAGCTTTTGAGACTGGGCCATTAGGTATACTCAAGGCTGAGATACACAAATTTTTAATCAGGAAGGGAATCAAGGATTGTTGGAATAAGGCAGGAAAGTGGAGTTGAAAATTATTAGGTCAACCATGATTTCATTGAATGGTGAAGCAGATTTGTTGGGCTGAATAGCTCACTTCTGCACTTATGTCATAAGGTCTTATATTCTTGTGCCAGTTGTCCTATCCCACTTTCCACAACTGAGTGGCCACCATGCCGCTGTGCAAGTTCCAAGTCTCCTCTTCAAGTTTTTTTTATTCACTCGCGGGATGAGGGGCATCACTGGCCAAGCAGCATTTATTGTCCATCTCTAATTGCCCAGAGGGCAGTTAAGAGTCAACCACATTTCTGTGGGTCTGGAGTCACATGTGGACCAGACCATGTAAGGATGGCAGTTTCCTTCCCTAAATGGCATTAGAAGAGTTAAGAAAGTTAAGAAGTGTTTCCCCATCTCTACTCTTGACCCTTGAGCATCATGGGCGCTCTTTACCTGCAGGAATAAATATTAATGATGATGAATTTTGGAATAAAAGACAGGCATAATGCCTAACCAGGTAGCAGTGTAGTTGAATAAATGAACTCAAATGATCCCTGCATTCTGGAGCAAGTTTACAAGAGTCACTGCTGAGCGATGAGTGCCTGCTTAACATACTTCATTCATTCCTCTTACAGAAGATGCTGCAGTCAAATCCAATTTCCACCAATTGGGTGAGCTTTCCTTCTTCAACAATTGCGCTCTCACATGTTGCCATTTGTAAACCCCTAAGTGAACAGAGGTGTGATGTACTCATTGTTGGGCGAGAGAGATGCATTTGCAGAACTGCACTGAAAATCTTCATCTCCATGGCTAGTGATGTCCTTTAATTCCCCTCTAAACTTGCTTGGAGGGGAAGTTTCCTCCTTCAGCCTTGTCTACCTGATGAAGGAAACTTGGAGTCATCATTGAACCATGGAATCTTCCTTCTACATGTCAATGTGCACAGACCTCAACCGATAGTGATTCTCAGGCTGCTTGGACTGAGGCACATTCCAAGGCAGTGACTCTAATCAAGGCTGTGGCTTCTTTTGAGACTCTGATCCCTGTCAGGAGTCTGACTCCAGTTGAGTGTATGAATCCCGCCAGGACTCCAGACAGGGCAACTGATATCTTCAGAGAGTGCCGACAGCTATTTTATATATTGTATTAACACTTCAAACAGTGTCACTTGGCATCAGGGTCAGTATGTGATTGTGCACCTCCAATTCAGGACTGGACAAACAGCCCCAGCACACCAGCAGTGAATTGGCCGACTGACATGAGATTACATTCCACTGGAGGATTGCTTTGTGAGGAGAAACAACATCCGTATCTGGTCCTCACAATGGGACCTAGGGTCTATCTGTAAAGTTCCAGCCCATGTACCTTCTTCCTTAGAGTTTTACCTATCACTTCTTTTCGTCTGTTCAATCTTTGGAAATCCTGAAAAATATTTTTCACCACGTAGCCACATACCTTTGGCCAGCTGCATTTACATTAAACTTTGGGTTCAGCTCCTCACAAGCGTTCTTATACACAATTTTCCCTCTCCCTCTTTACTGAGTTCCCAGTACTAGCTTCCATAGAAGAAGCACATAGACCAGTCTGAGTCTCAGTATATCCCCCAAAGTTAGTCCATTGTCATATCAGCCAGTTTGATGTTCACTGTCTTGTGGTCTTACAGCTTTGGTGTCTATGGAAATTAAAACAAAAAATAAATACATGCATAAAGAAGATAAAGAAAGCAGTTTGGCTTGTATTAAATTCATCTTTATTATACTAGTAATAATAGTCATTTAGAGCAATTATTAATATTTTGCTTCTTTCATTATTTTGCTGATTATGCAGACATTGGTTAGCTTCACAAATAATGATAGGGAGGAAAGAAACAAAAGAACTATGGATGTTGGAATTCATAACAAAAGAATGGAAATTGCTGGAAGAATTCAGCAGGTCTGGCAGCATCTGTGGAGTAAAAGCAGAGTTAACGTTTGCCATCCAGTGACCCTTCTTTAGAACTCAAAGGGAACAAAATAGAGAAGAGGCTACCAAAGCCATTCATTTCTCAGCAGCATAGCAAAATTCTCTAGGTATCAAATGGGAAGTACAGGGAAGCTAACAGAACAGGGAATAGGAGATACTGCTTTTAGAATGGAGTGTGCAAGTCATAGCAAGTAACAACAAAAAAAGGGAAGAAACGCCTTTGCTTATTAGGGAAAGCAACAAAACAATTTATTTTGGATTTTGGCTCTATAGTGCAAGAATTTGTGTGATTTATCAATCAATATCAATATCGTTTTATTGTCACATGTACTCCATTGTAGGAGTACGGTGAAAAGCTTTTACAATGTCTGTCTTCTTATAGCGACATCTTAGGTACAAGTACCTACGTACAATTCTTGGGTACAACAGAGGAATAAAAGTAGTTCCATTACTTACAGAGTTGAAAAGTAAGTTTAAAAAGGGTATCATTAAAGGGTTGACACACAGTAAGTTAGGAAATTTCAAATAGACATTACAGTGTAACAGCTCAGTACAGGGCCTCCACACATGGTCTGACTGCCCGCACCAAAGTTCTACAGCAGTACTTCTCAGAAAAAACAGTTCTCCCATTGAGCTATAGGGAGAGGCTGAAGAGGCTGGGGCTATTTTCCCTGGAGCATCGGAGGCTGAAGGCTGACCTTATAGAGGTTTATAAGATCATGAGGGGCATAGATAAGGTGAATACCAAGGTCTGTTTCCCAGGGTAGGGGATTTGAAAACGAGACAACATAGTATTAAGGTGAGAGGGGAAAGATTTAAAAGGGACCTAAGGGGTGACTCCTTCACGCAGAGGATGTTGCGTATATGGAATGAGCTGCCAGAGGAAGTGGTGGAGGCTGGTACAATTACAACATTTAAAAGGCATCTGGATGGGCACATGAATAGGAACGGTTTAAGGGGATAAGGGTCAAATGCTGGCAAATGGGACCAGATTAATTTAGGATATTTGCTTGGCATGGATGAGTTGATCTAAAGGGTTTGTTTCTGTGCCGTACAACTCTATAACTCTATGAATCGTATCAAAGATTGATTCCTGATATCCTCTACAAAAGCAGCTTACAATAATTTTATCCTTAATTGCTTGAACATGATTGATTTCCTACCTCTATTGATGAGGTTAACTATTGGAATTCTCCAAATAGGTTATTTCCATTACAAATATGTGTTTCTAATTTCACCTCAGCATTCAACTTCTCTCTTTTCACTTTTATGTAAGTTGTCTGCTTTTACTTAATGGCTAAATCCTGATATTTTCCAGCAAATGAGCAATTATATGACTACTACAAATACATGAGATCAGTACAGGATGACTGACATAAAATATTGACCTTCTGACTATTTTCAGATTTAGTCAAGACTGATAGAGCAGAAGCTGAATTTCCTTTCTGGCTAAGTGATCAAGGTGGAGTGAATTGCACCAGTTTCAATACCGTTGTTTGTGCACATGAATAGTTGGCAAAGGAAAGTATCCATATTGACAGAGCCACCTTCTCTTTTAAAGCTAAATTCCATGCCTTGGTTAAGATAGGTTTCTCTTATGATGGATTAAGCTGTATTACATTTCAGACAGATCTTGAGGTTTGACATCATTTATCAACCACAAATCTGCACTCAAATCAGGAATAGAGAAAGAAAATACTGACAAACGTTTCCTAATTACAGCCAATGTGTAGAAATAGGAATGAAACATGACGACCTTGCAAACTCAAATTCTGTTTTATGCAATGGATACTGGCTTGCTCTTGTTTATACTTAAACATAGTTACAATGGGCTGGATTTTCCAAAGAGTTACAATCTCACACGATTTGTCACTCTGCCCTTTCTTTCTTAGGAAAGGAGGAACCTCTGTATTTCTGACGAGATTCCAGTCAATGTTCTTTCAGAACTGTGGAGTTGTAATTTCATTCTGAAAGTTCTTTTTATAGTGCAGAAATGTCTGAGGTAGGTAAAACATGACCTCTTTTCACAGCAATCAGATGATGGTTTCTGAAATTTAAATGTCCTAACAGTGAACTTGAAAGTTGCTGTCAAGTGCTTAGTAAATAAAATACATGCAATATTAGGGTGCTCAGTGAGTAGGATGCCAGGTAAGTAAGGCGCCAGGCTGATAGGGTGACAACTGGGTAGGAGGTAGGTGCCAAGGACAGGACGTGAGATGTTTGAGTGTAGGATACCAGATAATTTGGTTGCCAGATAAGTAAGGTTCCAGGTCAGTAGGGTACTAAATGGGTATGGGAAGGGTGTCAGTGGGAGAATGGCAGATGGTGCCAGGTAAATAGGGTCCCAGGCTGGTGTGGTGTAAGGTCAAAAGGGTGCCATCAGTGTTAGGGGCAAGGTTCCAGGAGTTAGGGTGCACATTGGTAAGAAGCCAAGTGGGTGCAGGGTGGGGTGCCAAGTGGGTGGAGTGGCAGACAGCAAGGTGGCAAGGGACAAATAGGTAATGCAGTTTTTAGATAAAAGCCAAAAGAACTGTGGACGTTGTAACTCAGGAACAAAAACAGGAGTTGCTGGAAAAGCTCAGCAGATCTGACTGCAGCTGTGAAGAGAAAATCAGAGTTAACATTTTGGGTCCAGTGACCCTTCCTCAGAATTGATGGCAGATGGGAAAATGTCAGTTTATATGCAGAAAATAGGGAGGGGGATGGGTAGGGAGGGGTAGGGAGTAAACGATAGGATAGAGCCCAAAGAGAGAGAAGGACAGTTAGATAGGCAAAGGAGTTGATAACGATCTGGCTAGGAGGTGAGTAGTTGTTAATGGGGACTGTTAGTGACTACCAACAGGTGGCGTGTAATGGCAGAGTATGTGATAACAAGGTCCGGTGTGTGGGGTACGGGTCTAGGATATGGGAGAGCTTAGGCCCTAAAATTATTGAGCTCAATATTGAGTCCGGAGGGTGCAGGGTCCCCAAGCGGAAAATGAGTTGTTCTTCCAACTTGCATTGGGCTTTGCTAGAGCACTGCAGCAAGGCAGAGACAGAGATATTGGCCAGGGAGCAGGGTGGTGCGTTAAAGTGGCAGGCAACATGTAGCTCAGGGTCTTTTTTGCGAGCAGAACGTAGATGTTCTGTGAAGCGGTCAGCCAATCTATGCTTTGTTTCCCCAGTGTAGACGAGACCACATTGTGAGCAGTGAATGCAGTAAACTAGATTCTGGGAAGTACAGGTGAAGTGTTGCTTCACCTGGAAGGTATGTTTGGGCCTTTGGATAGTAGGGAAGGAGGAGGTAAATGGGCAGGTGTTACACCTTCGCCAGTTGCAGGGGAAGGTGCCGTGGAGTTGTGGGGGGGCGGTGTTGGGGTGAAGGAAGAGTGGACCAGGGTGTCCCGGAGGGAATGGCCCCTGTGAAAGGTGGACAAGAGAGGGGAGGGGAATATGTGTCTGGTGGTGGCATCTCCCTGGAGGTGCTGGAAATAGTGTCTGATGATCTTCTGGATGTGGATGCTGGTGGAATGGTAGGTAAGGATAAGTGGAACCCTAACGCTGTTGCGGGAGGGAAGGGAAGGGGTGAGGGCGGAAGTGAGGGAAATGGGTCAGACCCGGTTGAGGGCCCCATCGACAACGGAGCTGGGGAATCCTCGGTTGAGGAAGAAGGTGGACATTTCAGAGGCTCCCTTGTTGAAGTTGGCCTCATCTGAACATATACAACAGAGATGGAGGAACTGAGAGAATGGAATGGAGTCTTTACAGGAAGCAGCGTGGGAGGATGTATAGTTCAGGTAGCTGTGGGAGTCTGTGGGTTTATAGTGGATATTAGTGGCCAGTCTATGTTTAGGATATGTTGAGGTGAATAGGAGAAATCAGGACTGGTGGAGACTGGGAGGGTGGGTGTTGAGTCCAGAGGGTTTGGTGGTGTGTGTTGGCTTTGGGGTTGGAGGTGTTACGTAGCAGGAGATTCAGGTCTGGTGTTGGGAAAAGGGTTTTGGGTAATGGAGGAAGGGAAAGGAAGTGTAACATGACCAGTGGCAGGGGAGAGGGGTTATAGCGTCCTGGAAGTGTCAGGTCAGGGTCTGGGAAAGGTGTAATTGAAGGTGTGTGAGTTAAGTATATGGTCAGTTGAATATTTACTCAGGAGTTAGATTATGTATTCAATAACCTAACATTTTCTAAGTTATTATTTACTTACCTTCATCAGATCCCTCCAAGTTCTTCATTCGATAAATGGGACTTTCAGAAGGTTCCAGGTGTTGAGCAATTGCCCAGTGAAACCTTCAGTTTCCCAGGCAATTCTTTCAGAGTCTGCTATGGTGGTGATTCTATCGGGCCCTGTCTGCAATTCCCATCTGTACTGGAATTACAACTGTCCGGCCCTCAGAAAATCCAAGCCAATATTTTTAAATGCATCGCAGCTGCCAATTAGCTAATAGTGATCAATAATGAATGCCCATGAGGAATTTAACAAAATAGCATAACAAATAGGAGCAGGAACATGTCATTTAGCCCCTCAAGACCACTCTGACATTCAATGAAATTAAGGTTGATCTTGGACTTTGACATCATATTCCTGCACTATCCTTGTATCTATTGGTGTTTTTAACATCATATCTATCAATATCAGTCTTAAACATACTCAACATGCATGGCTCTCCTCATCTCAGTCTGAATTGGTTTTCCCCTTATTCTGAGACTGTGTCCATTTATTCTAGACTCATCCATCACGGATCTACTCCAATGCATCCTTTGAGAAATTTGTTTATTCGAACGAGGTCACTTCTTATTTTTCTAAACTCTAGAAGATAAAGGCCCTGTCTATTTAATCCTGACTCATAGGACAAGCTTCATTGCACTCCCTCTATGGCAAGTATATCTTTCAGTACATAATGGAGACCAAAACTGCACACAATCCTTCAAAACATAGCATATTATAGGCAGACAAATTTACTCCTATGCATAAAATCTCTTGCAATAAAGGCCAACATACTACTTGTTTCTTACCTACTGGCTGTAATTACATTTTAACTCTCATTGACTTATGAGAATGGCCACCTAAGATCCTTTGAAATTCACTCTCCTCAAGCTCTCACTATTTAAGAAATACATTGCACTTCTGTTTTGTTAACCGAAGCAGATAACTTCACATTTTTTTCGCAACGTATTCCAGCTGCTGAGTTTTTGCTCACTCTCGCAGTCTTTCCAAATCCCCTTGAAGCATCTTGCACTTCCACCTAGTTTTGTGTCACTTGCAAACTTGGAAATACGTTTACAAACACCTCTTTCATCACTCTGGGATGTATATCATCAGGTCCATATGATTTAAAGCCCTTAAATACCATCAATTTCTCCAGTACTAATATGTTTAAACATTTAAACACTTTAAAATATTAATGTTAAAGCATTTCATTATTAACATTAATATCTTTGAGTTTGTAATTTACACTTGTCCCTCATTTCTTCATTAGTTTTGGAATGTTTCCTCTTTGAAGACAGACCTAATGTATTTGTTTAGTTTATCTACCAGTTAATTATTCTCCAATATAAATTCTCCTGACTTCATTTGTAACAGACCCACATTTGTTTTTATAAGTCTTTTTCTTTTTACAAATCCATAGAAGCTTTTATTGTCCAATTTTATGTTTCTCACTTGTTTACTTACGCATTCTATTTTCCCTTTCTTGAACTTTTCTTAGTCCTCTTCTTCTGAATTCTAAAATCATTCCAGTCTTCAGACTTATCATTCTTTGGTAACTTTATATACCTCTTCCTCCAATCTAATGCATTCCTTGAATCTTTTTGTTAGCTATGATTAACACAGATTTCGTACATAAATAGAACAAAAAATCTTTGACAACACATTATGGAGCTGGAGGAACACAGCAGGCCAGGCAGCATCAGAGGAGCAGGAAAGTTGACATTTCAGGTTGGGACCCTTCTTCAGAAACAAAAAAAACTTTGTTGTCCGATAATATAATCAAAATCAACATTGTTCTTTATATCCTGTTTCATTTTGCTATAATTTTGTGTTTTGCTAACCTCAGCAAAGAGCCTTTTCTGAAAGGGATCCTGATTGAAAGCTGTCCAGATTTAATTTTCATCCCCCTTTTTTATTTAAACTTTTTTATTGTAACACTTCCAGTATCCTCATAAAGTCCTCCCGCATAGATATCAAATGGCAGGAAGAGTTATTGGTGCATCAAAGACTTAATACTGCTGTGAGGTTGAGACTCAATATACAGCCAGATATTTCACTACTATTACAATTCAAAAGAAGTCAATAATAATCATTGAATTGGTTTTGCATATATGGCATTTATGAAGCCAGGACTGAATGAGTTTTGATATCTGCTGGAGTTTTTGCCTTATTACTATCATTAATCTATTTTAGCAGGACTAGAGTTCTTCAGGTTAAATCGCATTGTGATTATTAGCCTGTCAGAAATCACAGGGTTTTGACTAATGGCATTGAAAATGTTTTTGCAAGAAGCCCACACATGAAGTCAGGCTAATCCTGGAGCAGCGAATTGAGCACCAGTGATGGAAAGATAAACTTACTAAATATAGGGTTAGATGAAAGGAAATTGATGTGCAGATAGTTTATAGAAAGATATGTCTGCCATCTGATTCAACATAATCATTGAGGTCATTTAACATTGAGTAATCTTCATGTGAGAATGTGGTAACTGCAGATATAGCAGAGAATTTTCTGGTTTATCACATTTCTTCCCTCAATTTCTTGCTATATTTATTGCTTCTCTTTTAATTTCATTAAAAAAAACCCAAATTTTCAACTCAAGGTCAATAGGTTTCACTGGACGACAGCTCAAATATAAAATGTCTTTTTCATAAAATGAAAAGAAATGTATTAATCAGGCCTGGTCTGAACGGCCTAGATAAATAGAGACTGAGTATACCCTAAAAGATGTGGAATTCCTCATGCAATAATGACACAGGAATTGCCCAGGAAGTTGAAATTTCCAATGGACAATTATACAACATGTGGAACTTTCCAAAGAGGTCCCCAGATCTGATTGAAAGAGACATTGGGTCATTAGAGCTGTACAGCATGGAAACACACCATGCAGTCCAACACATCCATGTGAATGAGATATCCTAAATTAGATTAGTCCCATTTGCCAGCATTTGGCCCATATCCCTCTAAACCCTTCCCATTCAACACTACCCATCCAGATGCCTTTTAAATGCTGTAACTGTACCAGCATCCTCTACCTCCTCTGGCAGTTCATGTTACAGTCAGACACTTTGGAACTTATTTCCTTACTTACTTAAAAGCAAAATGCTGCAGATGCTGGAAATTTGAAACAAACACGGAAAGTGCTGGAGAACCTCAGCAGATCTGGCAGCATCTGTGGAGACAGAAACAGAGTTAACTTTTCAATTCTGATCTGACTCTTCTTCAGACCTGCTGAGTTTCTCCAGCATTCACTGCGTTTGTTACTTACCTTAATAGTCATCCAGGAAAATTCAGTGGAATTAGAACCTGCTCTAACTCTTGGTCCATGATAAAACTGATGCCCCAGTCCCTCACAATGACCTCTTCATGGACACCCTCAATGCCTTCAGCTCCAATGTTACCTGCCTAAGTCACAACCCTACCTTGGCTTCCATCTGGATCTGACCTTCATTTTCCCCCAAACAGCCCCCAGATTCCCCCAACAGACACCTTCCACACTCCACTTAGCCCAGGCTCCCCTCCACGTCACTTCCCCACTAGTCCTGCCCACGCAGACCCAACTTCTGACCCATATCTCATTCTTACACAACTCCTTCATTTTCCAAAACAATCCATCCCTAACCAGAAGCACCTCAGAATCTCCTGATTTCCCTCCCAATCGACCCTTTTCCACCGATTTGTTTACTTGCCACTCTACCCCAACCCCCACCCTCCTACCATACTGACTCCTCCAGCTGGCACTGAACATCCCCCTGACCTGGCTCTCTGCTCCTCATTCACTTCCAAGCTTAACCCCTTCACTTAACTAGAAGGCTATCCCTCACCTATCTGTCACCTTAAACCCCCTCACTTACCTGATACCCTTTTCTGCACCTGTCTCCTGCCATATCCTCCACTGCCTGGCACCATGTCCCCAACCCACTAACATTCTACTGCTCACCCATTGCCACTGTACCCCTACACAAAGCAACTACCTATACACCTCACCCACCTGATACCTGCTACACCCACCTAGAGTGCTATTCTTTTGTTCCTACATTTTCTCAATTCATGGGCTGTGTTTGGAACTCTGTAATTTCTAGTGGTCTTGGATAGAGTTGAAACATTGACTTTCTTGCTCCTCTGATGCTGCCTGGCCTGCTGTGTTCCTCCAGCTCCACACTGTGTTGACTCTGACTCCAGCATCAGCAGTTCTCACTATCTCCCAGTTGCCATACCAATCCGTGATGTATCTGGATTAGCAATCACTTTCCATTGTGCAAGCTGTGACAGTGCTGGTTGTGCTCTCTCGAATTTGTCTGATAGCTCTGGTGCTTTGTCACGACTCAGGCATTGCTCCTTCATGTGAGAATAGGAGGCACAAGTTGATTATGAGAACTAGCCGTGGGGTAGCAGAATTCACAGCAATACTGAGGCTTCCCAATGCAGCTTCCCTCTCCTCCTGAAGCCCTTCTCCTAGTGTATCAATTGCCAATATATGCAGCATACAACTAATAAGCCAGAGTCGTGCCTGCCACAACCTGTCCATCTTCCTCCCCAGCTATCCACCCGACCCTTCCCACTGACCAATCCCCACTACTCCCTACCTGCATCCACCTATCACCATCCTACCTACCTTACCCCAGCCCCATCCCTCCTCCCTTTATTTATTTCCCAGCTCCCTTCTCCCTCCCCAGTGCTGATGAAGGATCCCAAAACGTTGACTTTCCTGCTCCTCCGATGCTGCCTGACCTGCTGTGTTCCTCCAGCTCCACATTGTGTTGACAAAGCCAGGGTGGGTTGTGAGGAAACATAGTCATATTTGTAGATGCTCAGGTGTTGGAGCGTGTTTTAATCCATCTAACATTTCCTGAATAATTATCCAGGTAAGTGAATTAGAATGCACTGAAGTCTCTGATTCAAATTCAGAGTTCAAGACTTTTCTGAAACATTCCAGAACGTGTTCAGTTAAACTTCCAAGGTTTCAACTTCCTGGGCAATTCCTGGTGCATCAAAACCTTCGCAAGATCCCTGGCACATCTCTCAGGGCATCTTGATGAAACAACTATTGTTCACTCAGAATCTGGGCCATTAATTGCTGCAAAGAAAAGTCAGGGAACTTACAGATCGGTGAGCCTGATATCAATGGTGGGTAAGTTGGAGCCGATTCTGTGAGACAGGATCTACATGTATTTGGAAAGGCAAGGATTGATTAGGGATAGTCAACATGGCTTTGTGCATGCGAAGTCAAATCTTACTAACTTGATTGAGATTTTTGAAGAGGTGATCAAAAAGATAGATGAAGGCAGGGTGGTAGACATTGTCTACATGGACTTTAGCAAGGCCTTCGACAAGGTTCCACATGGTAAACTGGTTAGTAAGATTAGATCACATGGAATCCAAGGAAAGCTGGCCAACTGGATACAAAATTAGCCTGATGATCGGAGACACAGGGTTACTAGAGGGTTATTGTTCAGACTGTGACAAGTAGCGTCCCACTAGGATCGGTGCTGGATCCACTGTTGTTCGTCATTTATATAAATGATTTAGATCAATTTTGTGACATGCACTTACATTTATCAATGGGCATTCTTTCCAGTTATACAGATCAATTCCATAGGCATGGAATCGGTGAACAAAGACTTGGCAATGTGACTTTGTTGAGAAAGTGATATGCTGAGGGAATTTTTGAAACCAAGACTACAAAGTGTGCTGAGACTTTCAAAAAGCACATGACAGCATTTCTTGTGAAAGGTTACTCGTTAAACTCAAAACAGTGAATGGGAAGGATCATGGAAATGGCGAAAGTATAGAGAGCAGCTTGTGCCAGCAGGAACAAAAGCAGAAAGTGCTGGAGAACCTCAGCAAGACTGGCGGCATCAGTGGAGAGAAGAACAGAGTTAACAACTCTGATGAAGGGTCATTGGATTCAAAACATTAGCTCTGTTTTTCTTTCTACAGATGTTGCTGAGTTTCTCTGGCACTTTCTGTTTTTGTTTCGGATTTTCAGCATTCACTGGTCTTTATTTTTGTTTTGGATTTTCAGCATCTACTGTTCTTTATTTCTGTTTTAGTGTGCTAATAGTTTTGTCAGGCTACTTAACCCCAGGATCAGTGTTAGAACATTCACCATTTCTCTTTATCAAAAAGGGCAAATAGTACAAAAGTAAGCAATTTATGTTAAACCAGTATTACAATGCTGATTCAATCTCAATGGGAGTGTTGCATCCAGTTCTGGGTATTACACAATAAAAAGGATGTAAAGGCATGAAAGAAGATGCAGAAAAGATTCAAGAAAATGTCTTCAGAGATGAGAAACTTCAGTTATGGAGAAAGATTGGGGAAGCTGGAACTGTTCATCTTGGAGAAGGAAAAGTTGAGAGGCGATCTCTTAGACGTATTACAAATCATGAGGCAATTGGATAGAATACCAGGAAGAAACTTTTCCCATTAACAGAAAGATCGAGAAACAGATGGAAGAGATTTAAGGTAATTGGCAAAAGAAGAAATGTACTGTAAAGAAATGTAAGCATACTGCCTGTGTTGTGGTGGAGGCGGAGTCAATTGAGATTCTCCAAAAGGAATTGATTCATTATCTAAAAAGTAAAATCTTGCATGACAGTGGTGGCGAAAAAGGGAAGGAATGGTACCTGCAGAGGACCCGTACTGTCATCATAGGCTGAATTGCCTCCTTCTGTGCTGTAACCATTCTATAATTCTATTAGTTAAACCTCTCATTTTGTCAAATGCTCCAACCCTGTAGTTTAATGATCTGGATTTCTTTAAATCTGTAAATCTAAAGATGAAAGATCAATTCAAGTTTTCTTTTTAACTTGCTTCACCATTTCTACGTTACTTTGTACTCACGTTTTAATATTCTCATGCTCATGTATCATTGCCCTCTACCATGAGATATGGTCCTTAATTGTGAGAGTTTACACACTAAAAACAACCTTTCGCTTAGCTAAGTGATTGTGCCTCGCATTGTTGTGCACATTCCTTTCATGCAGTTTTCAAAATGAGTAGGGCTGGCTGGTATCTGCAGAAGATACTCATTAAATACACGCTCCATCAGCTGGAAATGCATCAAGAAGGAAAACCATACTGACTCCAGCTGGCGTTACTACTACAAAGGCTCCAAGATTATAAAAGTTGCCTTTCAAGCAACGTGATCAAAGTAAAATTTATTGCATCTTGAATAATGAATAATCTAACCTTAGTTTCCACTTTCCTGTTATTGCGTGCCAATAAAAGTGAACATGGCAATTGAGAAGGGAAATAATTTCAATGTGAAACTTTATCCAGTAAGAGGTAGAGATTTCCTCCTCCCTGACTTAGTGATTGAAGCAAAAGATCATGCTAACATTTAGGAATAAGGTATATAGGTTGTTGAAGGAAAATGGAATTATGAGACATGAGAACAAAGCAAGCACTTGGAATTTGGACAAATGCTTGTGTGGAGGAGAACCAGTAACCAGTGGGGCCAAACAGACTGTCTGCATGTTGAAATTCCAATGAATTTGATGGAGCTTAAACATTAAGTACTGGTATACAGTATCACTAGCTCAGAATCAGCATCTGGATTGGAAGGATGCCAGTCCATTGGCAACTGTAGAAGCAGTCAACGAGGAACCCACTATTTGCATTAGCAGAATCATTCCATTATCACATTCAGATCAAAAATGACAAATCCAAAAAAGATTCAAGGTAATGGTTCCAGGGATGAGGTACTTCAATTATGTAGAAAGACTGGAGAGATTGGAACTGTTCATTTTGGAGAAGAGAAAGCTGAGAGGTGATTTGATAGAAGCATTCCACACTAGGAGGGGGTCAGGACAAAAATAGGCCTGGAGAAATTGTTGCCAATTTTGGAAGGATCAGGAACCAATGGGAAGATATTTAAGGAATTGGCAAAGCAAGTTATGCAGTCAACAGTTAAGAATTGCAGAGCACTGCATCAGAGTATGGTGGAGCCAGAGTCAATTAAGATTTTTCAAAAAGTAATTCAATCATTATCAAGCCTGGATCCATTATAATTTACAAGCTCAATAAATATCATTTTAAAAATCATCTGCTGTCAAAAGACTTACTTTATTACTTCATTGCAATTTATGATTTTAGTAAAATTCCTAAAAGAAGTTAGTAGAAACATTGTCCATAGGCAATCAGCTGAGTAACTGAATATTGTCCCGATTCAGACTGTACTAATTCACAGGTCTTCAGCACATTCTGCAATGGTCAAAATGACTTTTGTGATCTCAGAGGAATTAACCAACAGAATAAATCTTCCCCTTGATTGCAGTTGACAGGTTAGGTAGGATGATGGCTATACATAATGATTCAATGTTCAACTTTTCATGAGAACAATGCTAAAGCCCTGACAATTTATGGCATCACTCATGCTATAACTTCCTGGCAAGTCTACAACATTCAAAATCAGAGTTCAGTGTAAACACTCCTTTGTTATAACATTTGTTTTTACTGAATTCATGTCCATTCCATCTGTAACACACAGAAAAGAGATGCAACGGATTGAATCTTGTAATGTTTTTCACTCAGTGCAAGTTGCTTTGAGGTTCTTTGGAAGATTTTTCACTGGAAGGTGCAACAATTTTTCTCACCTTAACTTCCAAACTCACCTCATTAGCTACCAATCCTGCCCCTATGGCTTCCCTGTCATCTGATTCTAGCCCCATCTTACCACTTGCCATTCCAATTCACCACATACAGGTACCAGATATTCCAGAGTTGATGGGTAACCCTTGCACTGGTGCCATCTTTAAAAGCCCATTGTGCAACTGGGCAAGCACTGTCAGTCCCCATTTGCCCTGAATGGTTCCTAACATTTGCCCTGAATTTGGCAGACAAAGAGAGATTTGTGCCCCTGTTTGCTGAAGGTCCTGCTGGGCAGTGTAGTGAACAGGAGGAATGTCCTTTTACCCCAGGACTGGCAGTGGAACGGCTGAGTGACAAATCCATGACCTTAGACTGGTATTAGAGGCTGCCCTTGACATACTGTCCCAGGACCCCCTGAGTGAATGCTATTTCCTTTGACTTGACTGAGGCCTGCTGACAACCATGACAAGCTCCCTGGTTTTGTATCTGTGCTAATTGGCAAAGCTCGACTGAAGTAAAGCGAGCTAATATTGCTGGCTGAGGGGTCAAAGTGCAAAAAAGGGGAAGACAAGGCAATCAAGGCAGGGTTGCTGTGGGCATTCAGGTAGGCTCAGTGTGAGTGTATGTTAAGAGAACAAGCAAACAGACCAGAGATACAGCCTGGATGCAGCTGAAAATTAGTGGCAAGGTATGGCATTAATGAGGCAGTATTAATTTATAATCCCCCTTAACCAGCAACTTGCTACTGCCTAGTGAGAAACTCACCTCACTGCTTGGCAAATGCATAAAAGGTGCAGTGAGTCAGCCGTTAGGCCTCACTGATGATTCTGCCACAAATCTTACCCAAGCCCATGTTGCTCAGGTCCTTTTAAGTTTCCACTCATAGATTTAACTTTAATCAGCTTAAAGGGAAGCATAAATACTGTAAACCTTGTATTAGCTGGCATCTATGGGGCCAGGAGTGTGCCGGTTGATCAAATGTTCTGGATAATCAAGAGGTACGCATAACCATAGCAAACACTGACCAAACAAAGCTTTCAACACAGCATCCCTCAAAAAATCTATGTAAAAACATCAACAGAGCTCCTAAATACAATGCAAAAACACATCGTAAGTAATAGAAAGGTCATGCAGGGGGAATACACATCATTGTTCTACTTTAGTTACACCAAAAATACTCGCACATCATGATAGATTGTGGTCTTTGAGGCTTATAATTATTTGCCAGTTTATTAAGAATGCTGGTTGATTAAGATGCCATTTTAAAAAAAGTGTACTGTGTATAAATATTCCATAAGCATATTTTCCTTATGGAAAAGAGGAAACTGTTACTCACTCTATTGACATCAGGCATGATTTCAAACCAACAACTAACTAACTTGAATGAATATGTGAATAAATAGGATAAATTTCTCTTAAATTTTCTACACTCCTCAATCTGAAGAACTAGGAATCTTGAGTTTCTAGAAGAAGATAAACTACAGCACACATCCACAGCATAACACAGCAGCTATATGTTGGTTAGAGACAAAAAAAAACTGCAGATGCTGGAATCCAAGATAGACAAACAGGAGGCTGGAGAAACACAGCAAACTAGGCAGCATCTTGTTCTGCCTGACTTTCTCTATTCTTCCAGCCTCCTGTTTGTCTACCAAGCTATATATTGGTACCTTGTCAGCAGGTAAACTGTGGAAGTGCCTGACATTTGTGAACTACAAAGACTAATTTTCAAACCATGATTTATGTAAAGTTATTTTCAAATCAGGAACTAATCATCTGAGCAATCCAGACAAATGTGAAGTGATGCATTTTGGATGGTCAAGTACAAGTGGAAATTATACAGTGAATGGCAGAACCCTTAGGAGCATTGATATGCAGAGGGATCTGACTGAGCAGGTCCACAGATCATTGAAAGTAGCAGTGCAGGTAGATAAGGTAGTAAAAAAGGCCTATGACATGCTTGCCTGAATTGGAAGGGGCATTGAGTATAGGTTTAGACAAATTATGCTGCAGCTTTGTAGAACTTTAGTTAGGCCACAATTGGAATATTGCATACAGTTTTGGTCACCATGCTACCAAAAGGATGTGGATGCTTTGGAGAAGGTACAGAAAATGTTTACCAGGATGTTGCCTGATGGGGGATTTTAGCTATGAAGAAAGGTTGGATAGACTGGGTTTGTTTTTACTGGAATGCAGGAGGTTGAGAGGCGACCTGATAGAAATTTATAAGATTGCGAATGGCATGGATAGAGTGGAAAGTATGAGGCTTGTTCCCAGGGTGAAGGGGTCACTTATTGAGGGACACAGGTTCAAGATTTGGGGGAAGGGAGAGAAGTTTAAAAGAGATGAGCCAAGTTTTTCACACAAAGGGTGGTGAGTGCCTGCAACATGTTGCCAGAGGAGATGGTGGAAGCAGACACAATAGCAGCATTCAAGAAGCACCTGGACAAGTACATGAACAGGAAGGGAATAGAGGGATACAGACCTTGTAGTGGAAGAAACTTTTGGTATGGAAGGGCAAAATGTGTCGGCACAGGCTTAGAGGGCCGAACGGCCTGTTCCTGAGTTGTATTGTTTGTTGTTCTTCTTTGTTCTTTGCTCAAACTTAAGGAAGTAAATAAGCATGCATAAAATATATTTACTACTTGGATCATATTATATTTTCTTCACTCCACACATAATAATTTAGGAGGAATAACAAACTAAACAATGCAACGGTAAATTAGATGTAAATCTAGCACTCAAGTAAGTAAATTGAATGATCTTCAATAAGCATTGCTTAAGGCACACAAATGCAATAAATTATATGCAATTTCCAGTTACAAAAATGACAAATATCAGAGATAAAGAGAAACATAAATACTCGTCTAAAATTTTAAAAAATGAAAGAAGGGAAGAATGAAAAGTGTCTGAATAAAATAGCATTCACTATCCTGCATCAAAATTGTTCGCAGGTATCACCTCAAACAAAGGAAGTAATAATATTTCATGGAATTATTCAAAACAGTATTGTTGTATGATTAATTGATTTATTGTCACGTGTACCAAAGTACAGTGAAAAGCAAGGATGTACAGATCAAAACAACTTTGACAGAGGTACAAGTTACATTGCACAGGGAGTGCGCTCGGTAACATCAACGTTAGCAAGCTCAATCATTATTTGAAGCTAGAGAGTCCATTCATTCGTGTAATAATGGCCAGGAAGAAGCTGTTCCTAAACCTGCTCATGCATGTCTTCAGGCTTCTGTCTCTTCTGCCTGATGGAAGAGGTTATAGGAGATCATTAGTGGGGTGCGGTGGATCTTTGATGATGCTGGCAGCCTTTTTGCAGCAGTAAGCCATGTAAATGGTGTCCATGGATGGAAGATCAGCTTCCGCGATGGTCTGGGCTGTGAACACCAACTTCTGCAGCTTCCTACAGTCCAGGGCAGAGCAATTGCCATACCAGGTTGTTGTGCACCTGGACAGTATGCCTTCAATGGTCTGTAGAAGTTGGTGAGGGTCCTTATGGACATGCCAAATTTTCTGAGCCGCCTGAGAAAGGAGAGGCATTGTTGTGCCTTCTTGACTGTTGCATCTACGTGGGCAGTCCATGACCAGTATATTGCAAATTGAACTGCATGTTTTACCAAAATAGAATATTGAGGAATACAAAAACTAGTTGAATGTTGTAATGTTACTGTTTAAGAACTGAGAATGCTAATGGCCAAGGACCAGGAATGAAACCATATGGCCGACAACTTTGTGGCGTCCAGGCAGCAGCATGTTAGAATAATGTTGTGTAAATAAGTTGTTCTGTACCCACATGTTATCAGTTTGTCTGTTAAGTAAACTTGCCTGAGTTTTTTTAAGTAAGTTAAACCTGCGTTACTTACAAATCCAGGTCATTCTATGCTAATGAACACAACACAAGGATACAACATCGTGATCAGCAGTAACTTTTCTTTAAAAAATGAAGACAATAATACGAACTTGAAAGCCACAAGAAAAAGCCTCAGACAAGATCTTAAGCAGTGTGTAAGCATTATTTAAGACCTCAAGAGATAAAAAAGGTCACTATACTTTTCTGAAGAAGGGTCTAGGCCCGAAACGTCAGCCTTCCTGCTCCTCTGATGCTGCTTGGCCTGCTGTGTTCATCCAACTCTACACTTTGTTACCTCACTATACAAATAGCTCTGGTCAGTATGTATATGAATTGTGAGCTGCCCAGATTCATGGTCCATGAAGGAGGTGAGTCAGTTCCAAGTGGGGCAGTAAGAGCTACAGGAACTGGAACCTCGTATGCCAATGGCATGCATCAGGTAAAATGCCTGTGAAACAAGAAAGATTGAACTAAAATGAGAAAAAAGTCGAGGATAAAATTTTTGAGAAGTGAAAGAAGCATAGCAGCTACATTGCAGGATCTCCACAAGGAATAACCTTACAGTCTTGCCATGATACATCCCTTGCACATCAATAACATTTACAAAAGACAGGGATCATCAGGAAGGTAACTGGCAAATTCTCTAGTATACATCGAAATGTTACAGATGTCCCATCTGACTTTGGGCTTCTTAAATAAAAGTTGAAGCTATGATTCTGAGCTTTAACCATTACAGAGCTAGATAAACAAGCAGTGAAAGTAAAGAAAGCCATTGCAAACAAGGGGTTGCACATTGGACCTGACTCAAGAGGACCAGAGAGACCCTGCTAAATGGGAAATATTGGAGCGGCAGCTTTGTGTAAAAGTGAACTTTAGAATTCACCATCTAGAGTTGATGTCTTACAGCAACCGCCATAAGAATTGTTTGATCAATTGGTCATTGGTGCCATGTCAGAGGCATGGTCTACAATTTTTCGAAAACTGAATTGTCTAAGCAGGTGATGAAGATTGGAAGAATTGTAAACTATGAGAAGGACAGCTAGAATGTAAGTTCGAACAGTTAGAATGTAAGAACATAACACATCGGCGCAAGAATAGGTCATTCAGCTCCTCAAGCCTGCCTCATTATTCAACAGAATCATTGCTGATCTGTCCCTGGCATCATCTCTTCTTTCATGCCAGCTCAGCATAGCTGTCAACTCCCTAATATTTCAAGAATTATCTACTTCATCTTTAAATACTTTCAGTGATCTCTTCTTCACAGATCACTGGGTTAGAGAATGCCAGACATTCACTACCCTCTGGGAGAAGAAACTTACTTGTATCTCAGTTTTGAATGAGTGTCCCCTTCTTCTGTAACCATGCCCCCTACTCCTAGATTACCCCATCAGAGGAAATATCTTCTCATCATCTATCCTAGCAAGCCTCCTCAGGATCTTGTCTGTTTCAATAAAATCACCCCCGTATTCTTCTAAATTCTAATGAATAAAGGCCCCCAAACCTTTTTTAGCCACTCTGCTTTAAGTCAATACCACAAATCAGCTGATTCTCTCTTGTACAGTCTGTAATGTCAGGATGTCCTTTTTTAAATATTGGGACTAAAACTGTGCATCGTTCTCCAGGGCCATCCACACCATTGTTACTGTTGTAACAAGACTTCCATGTTCTTAAACTCCAAACGCCTAGCAATAAAATTTGTCTTGTTAATTACTTGCTGCAACTGCAGGCTAACATTTTGTGCTTCATGCATGAGAACACCAGATCCTTTTGGTTATTCCTACTAAATGCATGACCTCACACTTTCCCATACAATCTTCTATCTGCCAAGTTTTTGTCCATTCACTCAACCTATCAATATTGTTTTGCAGATTCCTAATGTCCTCAGTGCAATTTTGACCTTGTCCACCTTAATCCAACACCAGCATCTCCACATCATATTTTTCTAGATTACACTCTGCCCTCTTCTTCTAGTCACTAATATAGACAGTACATAACTGAGGCCCAACGACAAATCCTTGTGATACTCTAAGGCCTTTTCAACCTAAAGAAAACCTATTCATCCTGACTCTCTATCTCCTGGGTGTTAGCCAATCTTCACTCCAACTTATTACATCACCTTCAATACCTTGACCTCCTACCTTGTGCAATGACCTTTTACATGGCATTCATTGAATGCCTTCTCTTTAACAACTTTTGCCACCATTACATCACATACCCAAATAAGATTGTTGACCACATTCTTAA
This sequence comes from Rhincodon typus, assembly GCF_021869965.1. NCBI lineage: Eukaryota > Metazoa > Chordata > Chondrichthyes > Orectolobiformes > Rhincodontidae > Rhincodon > Rhincodon typus. The sequence goes on from NC_063341.1 coordinate 46,271,051, forward strand.
GACCAAAATGAACACAGGAGCTAGTGCAAACATCTTACCAGTCAAAATTCTGAAGGATATGTACCTGGAAGATTGGAAATCAATGATACAACCTACAAATGCTAAACTGACTCAATATTATGACCACTTGCAAAATCGCCAAGTAATTTCTGCAAAAGAACAGATTGAGAATACTCACGTTGAGTTAATCAGGACTTACATCAATTGTACCCAGCGAGATTCTATATCATAGGAAACTTCAAAGATTGCACCTTAGAAAAATGCAATCTGTCAACTAATCATCCCAGGAAATGCAGTGTTCCATTTTTTTTACTGCAAAAATATGCTTTATTCATAAAAATATCTACATATTCTTACACAGTTACTGAAGCATTTCTGTACAGTCTTTGCAAGTGAAGAATAATCAAACATTGGAATTTGGCATTCCCTGCAGTTGCAAAACAACCCAAGGCATTTCTTACTTATACAAGACTATTTACATAATTTGAGGCTCTGAGAGTTCTGGTAACTGAACGGACCCCTATTTTACTTTGGTAGAAAGAACTTGGGCAGTGGTCTTTCCCCACTGTGCCTTGGTGCAACCTTCAGCGCACATTCCTGAATATGTGGGCCTGCAGAACTCAGCCAAGGTTAGTTCTTCGCACTGAAAGACCAAAGAGTCTTCAGGCAGACCAAAGAGTCTCTTTCATCGTGTTAATGGTCCTCCAGGTACAGTGGAAGTTTGTCTCTGTGTGTATCTTAGGGAACAGACCATAGAGCACAGAGTCCTGCATCACGGAACTGCTGGGGATGAACCTCAACAATAATTACTACATCTCTCTCTTCAGTCCTGCTTCGAGGTCAGCATGTGGTGGCACAGAGACATGAATGAAGGATCTCACAGGTAAAACAGCAAATTACTTAGGGTTAAATGCATTCAGAATCTGAGGGAATGGTTCATGACACATATTCACACACATGCATCCCAAGAAAGAAATAAAGGAAAGGGGTTTAAAATGACAAATAACACACATTCACCCCAGCCCAGAGTCTCCCAGTGAGTGAGGAGCAGGTCCTGGGCTGACTCCCCTGGCCTGGACTCGTAGGCTGAACTAAGGATCTAGTTCTGTGGCTAAGCCCGGGCCTAGGAGGAGGCTAGGCCTGAAGGAGTGGTAGAATGGGCGAAAGGAGCAGTGGAGAAACCTTGACAACCAATGACTGATGACAACGTTTGGAGAAGTGTTGGATGGGGAACAGGAGGCATGGAATCCGTGCAACCCCAGGCCCACGGCTCTAGTTCGGATGCAGCAGTTGTGATTGTAGCAGTGGCAGAGACCCGTAACTGAGACCCCAGAGCCCATTTCAGAGACTCTGACCAACGTCAAGCAGCGACTGGAGGAGCAGCAGAGTATGAACAAGGAGAAGAGAGATAGATGAACTCTATTGCAGTTAAATGTTGCATGTTTCAAGATGGCATCAGAACATGGCGACACTTTGTGTAGAAAGACACTTTTCACTGTATTTTTATATACATTTGACTCTAAATCTAATCTACTTAAAATCAAAGATATCGGAATTTATTCATGTGCATCAGAGTCCAGAGAGTCAGTGTTCATCAGTGGGTGTTCATTCAATTGGTTGTGTACAGAAGTCCGAACGTAATGAATTAATTCAGGAAAGAGATAGATAAATGTTTAGATTTTAAAACCGTCAAGGGATGCGAGGAGAAAGTTAGAATGTGTCAATAAGGAAAAGGATCAGCCATGATCATACTGAATGGTCGAGCAGACTCGAAGGGCCGCATGGCCTACTCCTGCTCCTAGGTTCTACATTTCTATGTCAGTCTCTTTCACAGGAGAACAGATGCAGTTGAATTGCTATGAAGGTGCAACGGCTGTGAGCTGGGATCTGATTTAAGTTGCAGGCACAAGTGACGATTCTTTCCAGAAAACAAACTTTTGAGAAAGATTGAGATTGGAGGCAGGCATTAGCTTACCAGGAGCATCTTAGACATCAGAGATAGCAAGAATTGCAGATGTTGGAGTCAGAGATAACACAGTGTGGAGCTGGAGGAACACAGCAGGCCAAGCAGCATCAGAGGAACAGGAAAATTGACGTTTCGTGTCAGGATCCTTCTTGAGAAAATGGATGTGTTATTTTTTGGTATTACAAACAGTCTGAAGGAAGACATCAAACACTACATAGTTAAAGCTGATTCAAACAAACCAGCAGTTTCAGACAGGTGTCTGGGGCTTTCGATTGAGATACTCAGACAATGACAAAAATTTGATGTCTCCTCATCAGAAAGCATTGTTTTTGTAGCTATTAACAGTGGAACATTAGTACCAAATCTAACCATAATAGTTTTCAATGGTCTGCTTTGTTTGGAACTGGCTGAGGTACACCTCATCTATTAATCTTTTATGTTGGACAGGCTGGAGTATTCATATAACATAATAAGTGTAATATTCCAACAGGTGCTAAAATTGCTTATGGGGTGAGGCCATGGCCTAGTAGTATTATTGCTAGATGATTAGTCCAGAAACTCAGGTAATGTTCTTGGGACCCAGGTTTGAATCCTGCCATGGCAAATGGAATTTGAATCCAATAAAAAAATCTGGAATTAAGAATTTATTGATAACTATGAAAACTCATTGTCAATCGTCAGGAAAAACACATCTGGCTCACAAATATCCTACAGGGAAAGAAATTACCATCCTCACTTGATCTGGTTTACATGTGACTCCAAGTCCACTGCACTGTAGTTGACTCTCAACTGCCCTCTGAAATGGTCTAGCAAGCCACTCAGTTGTAGCAATCGCTACGAAGTCTCAACAAAGAAATGAAACTGATGGACCACTTGGCATCGACTTGGGCATCAGAAAAGTCAAGGGCAGAAACAGCCCTGTTGACCCTGCAAAGTCCTCTTCACGAACGTCTGGGCGTTAGTGCCAAAATTGGGAGAGCTGCCTCACAGACTAGTAAAGCAACAGTCTGACGTAGTCATACCAATAGAATCATACCTTACAAACTATGTACCAGACACCACCATCACCAGCCCTGGACATATCCTGTCCCACAGACAGAACAGACCCAGCAGAGGTGACGTAATAATGGTATACATTTGGGACAGATTTACCCTGAGGGACTCCATGAAATCTCATGCCTTCAGGTTAAACATGGGCAAGGGAACCTACTGCTGGTTACCACAGACCATCCTCCCTCAGCTGATGAAATCAGTACTCCTCCATGTTGAACAATACTTGCAAGGGCACAAAATGTGCTCTGGGGATTTATCCACATGCATACCTGCAAACCATTACCTCCTCCTTATTAATCATAACATGCTTTGAACCTCACCGTCCCAACTGAAATTCCTGAAATGTCTTTGTCCTCTGTGAATACAGAAAAGAGTTTTAATTTAAGACCTCACCCACTACCTCAGGCTCCAAGCACAGGTTGTCTCTTTGGTTTCTAATAAGTCCCACTCTTTCCCTGGTAATCCTCTTAACTCTTAATATACTTACAAAAACACCACAGGGTTTTCTTTAATCCTGTCTGCCAAAGATATTTCATGGACCTTATTTGCCCTCTTAATTTTCTTGCTTGAGCAATTTCCCACATTCTCTATTCTTTTGAAGGGCCTCCTCTGTTTTTAATGCGTTGTATTTGGCAAATATTTCTATCTTTTTCTTAATTAAATTCTTGACATCCAGGGTTCCCATGCTTTGCTGCCTTTCTCTTCACTTTTAGAGGAACATGCTAGCCTTAAATTCTCACTATATTACTTTTAAAAAGATTCCCATTTTCCAAATATAGACTTACCTCCAAATAACTGCTCCCAGTCTATGTTTGTCAAATCTTGTCTAATGATATTGAAATTGGCCTTCTCCAATTTAGACACTTAACTCCTCCACTATCTTTATCCCTTTCCATAATCACTTTGACACTTACAGATATATGGTCACTAGCCCCAAAATGCTCACCCCGCTGAAACTTCAAACCACTTGATCAACTTCATTCCCAAGGATGAAGTCAAGTACTACCCCATCTCTAGTAGGACCATTTACATACTGGCACATGAAGCTCTCCTGGATGCATTTTAAAAATTCCACCCCATCTAATCATTTCACACTAGGGTGATTCCCAGTTAATGTTAGCAAACTTAAAATCCTTTGCAACTATACCCCTTTTTCGCCCACAGCCTTCTGTGATTTGCTAACATTTCTGCTCTTCTATCTCTCTCTGACCGTTGGGAGGCCAGAAGCATAGTCCCAACAAAGTAATCGTTCTCTTTTATTTCTAAGCTCTCCCCACACAGCCTGATTTGATGACCCTTTTCGGTCATCCTTCCTCAATTCTGCAGTGATGACTTCCTTTATCAATAATACAATGCCCCCACATCTCTTTTACATTTCCCCCACATCGCACCTGAAATTTCTATATCCTGGAATGTTGAGCTGCCAGTCCTGCCCTTCCTTGAATCAAGTCTCAGTGAGTGCAACAATATCTTGCTCCACACCTCCTTAACGCAGAGGAACATTTTTTTTGCTACTTTTCTCTTCTGTTGATAGAAGCTCACTTTCAATGAGTTTCATAAGTTTACTTTAGAAGGCTTATATTTCTGACTGTCAACCAATTTTGAAATTTGATTCAGATTATATGCTCAAATCTCTGAAATGATGCTTAAATCCACAGCCGTATGTGAAGCTCACCCTGATGTGAAGCTCACCCTGATAAGAGCAGAAGTCAGCTCTCTGCATTATATGTACAATAACAACAAACCATCTGAAGTAGAACCTCTAAAGTAGAAACTAATTCTTCATGACCTGTGATTGCCAAGTCATATTGCATTTTTTTTTGGTGTATTTATTGTTTCTGCTCAATTTTCTCTTGCTGGTGAAGCGCATTCCTGAGCAAAGGGAACATTTTGTCCCTAGGTCTTAGCCAATTTTGTAAGAGATGCCAAGGAAAATCCTGCTTTAATTTTACCAATGGCCTAGTAGATAGTACCAGGCTCATGTCAGAATTTTATTGTCAACAAAACACAACAACGATCAGGGTGAATCATTTAGAAGGAGGGCCTAACATCTAAATCTAATGTTGCACTATGGTCTCCACTTTTCTATGTATGCAGTTTTTAAATGAATGGTTATAACGGTGGATAAGTAATAGTTCATGGTTTTATTTACATTTTGGATCCTTTAATAATAATAGATATTGTGACTGTGGCGCTCTTGTGAAAGAAGTGGATGAAAAGCAAAGCCAAGTCAGAGGAATATTATGAGTGGCCAAAACAATTCAGATACCTCACTTTTTCTTCATCCTGGTAAATGCTTCAAACAAACAGAAGCATGGGAAGCATAAGACATACATCCTGCAAATTTCAGAACATGAAGCCAGGCATGACTAACCTGACTTTAAATGTACAATACTGGATTCTTAGGAATAAATTTTCCAGCTTTCATTTAATCAAGGGGCTTGAGACCGAATTTTAAATTACTAAACATTATTCAGACATGAAAATTGAATTAAAGCCTATTAAATTAGATCCTTGAACTCATTTCCTGGAATGTGGTAATGTGATACATCAAACATTTGGATAAAATCCAATTGTGATTTTGGAGTGTCCAATGTTTCAATGACTAAATTTAAATCATAGTGAAGGAATGGACATATTGTACGTTATATCTGTAGTCCATTATTTAGATCAATTACAGATATCTATGCTATCAATGTGTAGATAATTTTATTAAAACTCAATCTAATTTTATGAGCTTTTAAAGATATAATGCAAAGTTTGTGTAACTGGGTGATTGCATGCTCTCTTGTGCTTCCAGTGCTGAGCCCTAGGATAGATTTTCATTTTTATTGCTTAGGCATGAAGGATCACAGAGGCAATGAGAATCACATTCCCCTGACAAAACTTACCTGATTTTCATTCCAATAAAATAAATGGCTACAAAACCCTGTGAGTTTTCTAAGAGACATGCACACCCTGATGGTGAAGAGGGTAAGAACCAAATGTACCTTGGAGTTCTGCAGTCTGGTACTCCCACTCCAGGATTGACAGCCATTCATCCAGAAAGTGATTTAACAAGCTCAAATGCCAGAAAAATTGGGATATTCTGGTTCTTTCGCAAGCTTGCAGAGGAACAGTGGGTTGTGTCGTTTGGAGATGGAAGTTACAAAGGAACATAGATGTAGTTAGATTATTAAAGCATTCCCCACACTAAATCTAGTGTAACAGTATGGCTCGCAACTGCTGATCACCTGAACAACCAGCAATTGTATCTTATTTGTCTCAGCAATAGGTCTCTACCTTAATTAATCAAAGAACCATAAATTGTACAGTACAGAAGAGACCCCTTGGCCGGTCAGACTGTACCAACAAAACTACTCTAAATCTACACTAAGTCTACACCACTCTAAGTCCCATTTTCCAGCATTTGGCCCATAGCCTTCAATGTAATGACATTTCAAGTGCTCATCCAAATACTTTTTAAAGGTTTTGAGGTAACCCGCCTCAATTACACTCCTGGGCAGTCCATTGCAGATTCTCACCACCCTCTGAGTGAAAATAAGAATTCCTCAAATCCCCTCGACCTCCTGTCTTCCACTCTAAAATGACACCCTCTTCTTATTGATCCTTCAACTTCATGATGAAGAGTGTCTTTCTCTGGTTCCTCACAGCTTCAGCACTAAATAAAAAGTTCTCTTATTAAAATTGGGAATAACATTTGAGGATTCCAAATTCTCACATTATGTTCTCTTGCTTTCAAATCCAAATTCTCCAAGTACAATCTTTGGATTAACCCTATAAATACTAGAGTTGAGATTCTGCCACTTAGTTCTCAATGCACAACACCTGCTGCTGTGAAATGAATACCAAACCTAGAAGAAAAAGGATAGAGTCATCTGTGATAAAATGCCAGATGCACCGAATGTCCCTTCAGATTTTCCACATGATATTCTACACTGGACCTCCATCCCATCCCTTCCCATCCACCAATGTTCCCACATCCTCCTTATCTTTATCATCTGCTAAATATTCATCTAGTAAAGGGGGAAACAGAAACCAGTCTGTTTCCCATTGAATCAGTGTAGCATAAATAGAAATTATGAACCTCTTTGATGAATTGATTTCTCATCTCCCATTATCAAATAACAAATAATAAATTGTGCCCTTTAGGGGTAGTGTTGCATTAAATATAATCAAAAAAAAAGGGAAACAAGGGAGGTAACCAAATCAAAATAGTGTTGAAGGGGGATATGATGCACTCCAGGCCCTGTGGTGACCATCTCCCTCTTAGGGCTTGAGGGTACTAGAGGATACTGTTTGTTCATATGGACATATCCACATTCAATTAGCTCAGCATTTACAACATTAGCAATCTCTCTCAGGCTTTGTATTCCCAATTTGCCTTTCAGTTAATATTGTGGCCATTGAGGACAACCTGAAATTATTCATTTTGATTTGAGTAACCTGAATTTTTTTTTAAGGACAAGGATTGGGAGCTATGAAAGTGTAATGTGTTATGGACCAGACCAAACTCCCTTCAAATATATCAAGGAGATAGCCTAGATCCTATTTTTTTCTAATTTATAAGCAAGTGTAAAATGCTGTGTTCCAGATGTAATTTGATTGGTTACACTACTTGGCTTTAAGCAAAACACACTTTATTCTTGTTGTACAGTTAAAATACAAACAAAAGAAAGCAGAATTGGTATATCTTTAACTCTAGTGGAAAACTTAACAGAAAAATAGATTCCAACTTGTTCCAACTTTTAAAAAAACTGAAGGCCTCGTAAGCTGTTTGTTTTATTGGCTTGGAACAGACCGCCCACACCTCTGTCTCAATCTCTCTTCATAAAAAAAGGGACAAGAAACACCTCTTAAAACCATAGTATCATCACAAAAGGGATTTGAATCTCAAGGTGCACAAGGTAATTCAAATGTAGTGGACAGGTTCAAAGAACTCAGACTTAATGCAGAGCAATTCAAAAGGATATTGTGTCTTATATTATTGACTTGAGTACTGCAACAATGTAAATTTCCAGGTTCCAACCCAGTTATCCTGCCACAATTTGAATGAGATTGATAACGTGCGTTGAAAATGACATAATTTCTATTACTGGCTCACGTTAAATAAATAAAAGAGAAATCAGAGACAAAAAGGGAGAGAAAGGCTGAATTCAAGCCTTACACATATGTTATCTTACCTCAGTTAATATTGTCAGTATACACGTAAGAGACATGGTCATGATATTATCATTGCATTTTAGCATGTGACCAGGGAGTATAAAAATCTCAGACTCCACCTGAATTTGGGCAACTTGAAGCATAATGCACTGATGGAAGCACACTACTCTACTGAATAGCTTAATGTTAACCTAGACATGGACATGCCTATGAATGTAATAGTTGTGTATGTTAGTGTTTGTTAGATCTTTCAATACCATGTCACCCAACTCCTAGTTCCTTATGCTACAAGGGACAATGTTAGCGATGCCATATCAGGTAACGTATGCTCCTGGAGGCAATATGCCCATTAGCACAGATTATATACTCTTGATTTGTTAGATTTTAACAGTATCTCATGACAAATTTCTGGGGTAATAAAATAATCATATTAGTTCGTGTATCCATGGTTAGAAACCTTTAAGAGTAAAACAATTATTTTATCCTTTGTAAAAATGGAATATAATAGAACAACATCTTCATTATGAGCTGTGCAATCAAAAGGTCCATTGCCACTTTGTAGTACATAGCTTAGAATAATACTTGTCATATCATATTTTGCAACCATATCCTTGCTGTTGACATTGAAAACCTTATGAGATGAAAACTCTCCCAGTGCTTTTAAGATAGAAGCATGATGTCATTCTGAGTGCTTGCAAATTGCATTATCTATTAGACAAAGTCGCCAAGAGATGAAAACGTAGTCTGGGAATATCAATCAATCAACTGGAATCTATTAGCTGTTTGATGAACTTCATTAATACATTTTCTCTCCTAGTATTTCTGTTGCTTCACATTTTTAAACCTTATCCTACATGTTTGAAATAATGTGCACAGTGAAATGAACATCATTAAAATCAAATTAACTTCCCTGTTCCTCCTTGATGTAAAGAGGTGACAATCAACCGAGTGACCTCTCCCTGTCCTTTGGAGCAATATTACCATAGTTATGAAGAATTCAGTTCTCCTGCATCCTCAGCTGTTCCCTTTAAAAAAAATAAGTTGCAAGACTTTACATGTAACCCTTTAACCTTCCTTCATATTTTTATTTAATAATTTACTTAAATAGCAAGTTCTGGTGCCCTCACTGGAAGCACAGGCTAGAGAAATGTATTAAGCATGATCATTTGAGAGAGATGAATTATCACATGTTGTTGAATTTACACAATTATTGAAGCACCACATGGTTTGCTTCATATCTTCACACATACCTTTTCCTTAGGTGTATAATGGAGAATTATTAGCAGGCTGAATATCAAACTGTCTGAAATACATTAGGAATGCCACTTTCATGGCCAACAAGTCCTGGAGTAGAACTTGTATCTGGAAATTCTCACTCAGAGGCAGAGCCGCTGCCAACTGAGGCATAAAGCCTCCATCATTAAGCACATTGAGCTGGAGGTGAAGGGTGATGGAATGGGAGTCATAATGCAGGGATTTGGAGGATTGATAGTGAGGGGGGAGAGGGCAGTTGCTGCACCAGAAGGAAGCAAGCAACTTAGCCATATCTCATTGGAGTTGGGCTCAACTACAAGAAAGTAGGACTTTCGCTCTTACTGTGATGAAACCTCACACTCCAGAGCTGCCAGTCAATCTAATTACCTGGAAACTCTGGTAGTTGCAGCAGCTGCAGAACTGCAGGGCACAGCGTGGAAAGGTGGCCTGCTGCTGGGACTGTAACCAAGTCCACCCAAAAGACACGATGAGTGTCAGAGACGGGTGGTCCCACGCATTTAAGGTGGAAACACCCTGAGAGCCCAGGGGAATGGAGCTGGTTTTGGAATGTAGGCAGTGAGGAGCAAAGGATAAAGTGTTAGGGAAGGATGTGTGGGAGTGTTATGAGAATTAGCATCTTTAACAATAGTGAAATGTTTAGAATTCCAAAACTCTGAATTGTAAAAAAGTGCTTTTATTACAGAAAGAGATGAGTGCGTCTATAGGGAATGTATAGCTCAAGTTGTTCTGTATGCTTTGTTGAAAAAAGAAGCAAAACAATGGTTGGTGTCAGTGCGTTGCCAATTTATAAAGAAGTATTTGATGCCTTCTTTAGCTTTTACAGTTTCTACTGTTTTCAAAACTACAGCATAGTAACATTGGTGCAGTACTTATTCCTGTAATTGTTTTGCCCGTAGTTTTGTGTCAAGTAATCCAATTTTAGATTTAAAGGACATCAATCTATGAGAAATTATTTTATTTAATTAGTATGTATTCTCGATTACTCTCTGACAGTGTAAGTGGAATTCCAATTATAAAGAAAATAATTATCTGTGTTTAATTGCTCAACCATTTGATAAGCCAGATAAATCACAACTTCAATTTCATGCACAGTTCAATTCTGATCCTAACACCTATTCACTTCTGTGGTTCTGAATGTTAAAATTACTTCACTAGAAAAATAAATTGCTTTAAGATTCAGTACAAACAGAGAAATGACAGATGATTTTATTAGCTTGCAATTCTAACAGAGCAAGCAAAAAGAGCAGCTGCCAAGTTATTGGAGCTTTTGAAACCAAGGCAACATTTATGGGCATTGATGAAACTGTTCATGAAGAAATATTATTGTAAAGCTTCTTCAGATATCATGGATGGAACTTTCTGCATTTAGCCCCAGCCAGAACAAACAGACAGTTTCTGGGTTGAAGACTCAATTCACAAAATGGCAGACTTTGCCAAAGATCTTTCTTGCCTCTACATTCCCTGATCAATTGGAAAGCAGAAAGGATGTTGTCCTGTATCTATCAAAGGGAGGATTCCTAACTAATAAACAGACCTCGGTGTAGGTTAGAATGGTTAAACTGCACTTGGGTGTTTGCTGCTGGAGTAAAACAAAAGAATAGGAAGGAGACCTGGGACAACTTCCTCTGCTCTGCCTCCCTCTTAACTGGAGGTCCTCCTCTGGGATCTAAGGGGCTTCAATGAGCTGATGGTTCTCAAGGATGTGAGAAAGAGGACAACACCTTTAATCAAGCAGACATGTTATTAAATTACTGACATTGTTGACAGCGGCAGCTTGAACCCACCATCCTGGAGACAGTGAATAAGGAGGATCCGAGAGCTCAGGAATGCAGGAAAGAAATATCACTTTCAGGTGCCAATCCTCACATCCTGACCTGCCCAGCATTCTGGTGCTCGGCATTCCTCAGGTCAACATTGTATATGGGTGAATGCTAAAGAGTGCCTTAATCATCATACACTGTGATGATGTTGTATGAATTAGGTGGGAGAACTCAAGAGAATGAAACCTACCATCCAAGCCCTGCTCATAATCTTTGTTACAATGTCTGTTACATAAAGTAACTTGAACATAGTTGCTATCATACAATAACCCGCATCTTGTTTAAGAGAAGTTGTATTTGAACCCAGCCATGAAGAGGATGGTGGCAACAAATCTACATTAGATAGTAAGCTATAATACAGACAGCTGATATAACATGGTTAGCAGCAGCTTATACAACATGGTGACAATAGGCACTGCTTCCACTTTGCTGCCTCCCACAAAGCTGGCAATGGTGAAAGTCTGAAGATTTCTTCAGACTCAGCTGGAAGAAGGCTGCTCATGCAGGCAGGCAGAAAAGCTAAATATTCCAAACCCTGCAGAAGAGAGCCTCATGACAAGATTCAACAATGCAGAATCTGCAGTCAATGGTTAAATCATTTCAGACCTGGTAAGACAGCAGCAGGAGAGTGTTGCCACTCCAAGGCAGTTACAGACCAGTCAGCAGGAGCCATTCTGAATTGAAGTAGGCACAGCCACATTGCAACAATTATCAAAGACTCTGTGAGCAAATCTGAAATTCCTGACGAGCAAAGGGAAACAAAATGCAGCAGATTTCTGGGCAGTGAAAGCACAAATTAGTTGGAGTACTAATAGCTCATATTGAATGTCACTGCTGTACAGTGTGGCACCACATGGCACAGCTACAGTAATGGAAATCAAAGGCCACAGATGCAATTTAAAATGAGGTTGCAGATTCTGGAATGTTGTGAAGTAAGTAAAATCTAAAGCGGTAAATGGACATTTTAGAAGTCTAACCAGTCAAGATCTCATGGAAGAAGAAAGTTAGAAGACTATTGATGCTGCAGAAAATGCAGGAGGTCTATTGCTTAAACTGCAGTAAGGGTGGCAGGAAGCATTTATTTAAAATCACTGACAGAGGGTCTTGTCCAGGGTGAAAAAGAAATTGTGAAATTAACAGGTATTATTATTTAGAATAGCAGACAATGGGAATCATCAAGAAAAAACTGTCAAAGAAATGGGACTCATAAAACCAGGAGTAATAAGTCATTCACTGAATTCATGATTTGCTAAAGGTTTAGGCAGCACAATTTATTCAGTAAAGCCATTAAGGAAACAGGAATCATTTATTTTGGCTATGACTGGGATTCATTCAGAGAAACTTTGAAAAAGGCACCAATTTTCCATTTTATTCACAGAAGGTGGGAATTCTCAATTTTACTTGCAGAAGATTGGAATCCTTTGTTTTGACCACAGAACTGTAAGTAAAACCTTCATTCCAGCAGCACACAGCAGCTGCCTTGCTATACCACAAAGTTAAAAACTCATTACTCAAGAAAAATAACTAATCATATTGGGAAGACCAGGGACCAAAAATAAGATGTGCAGAAAGGTACGATTTCTGAAATTGACCAAACAGAATGTAGAGTTGGACATCTTGAAGAAAACAATTCCTAAGACACAGATTTGCCTCAAACTAGATACAAAATCAGAAGCTGAACATTTATAAGTATAATTGGGTGTATAGCTAATGACCTTCTAGCTTACCAAAGTGTAAAAGAAATAATATATACTTTTGATGAAGCACTGAAAGACTTTGACAATTACTTTGACAAAATTCTAGAAAGAGCTAGGTTTAGTTGATGTGTTAGTTTAATGGATTAAAGGCTTGTAGCAGTTCAAGAAAGCAGCTCATCACCGCCTTCTTAAGGGAAACTAAGGGTGGGCAATAAATGCTTGTCTAGCCATAACATCCATACCCAGTGAGTGAATGAGACAAAATTCAATATCAAGGTAAATCCATAGATAATTTCCTTAATGATCTCTGCAGAATAGTGGAAACAAGCAATGATGGTGATTTGAAGTCAGAGTTTATTAGCAACAGATTTGTTGGAATGACTGATGGTCTCTGTCAGATTTATTGGAAGCCATTCAGATTTTTCATGAAGCTGAACTCAAGAAACATAGAAACATAGAAGATAGGAGCAGGAGGAGGTCGTTCAGCCCTTCGAGGCTGCTCCGTCCAACTCAATAGCCTAATCCCACTTTCTCCTCATAACCTTTGATTCCATTCGCCCTGGGTGCTATATCCAGTCGCCCCTTGAATACATTCAATGTTTTGGCAGCACAGATCAATTGTAAGAAGAGGGGATCAAGCTTACCATGGGAGAACAGCAGAGCCCATTCATCTTAAAGTTCAAAACACCTGAAGAAAAACATGAGAAACCGGTACGATGAGTAGAACAGACACCAGATACTAACTAAAACAGAAATTGCTAGATATCTCAGCAGGTTTGAACTCCAGTTCTGAAGAAGGTTCAGTGGACTCAACGTTAACTCTGCTTTGTCTCTAAAGATGCTGCCAGATCTGCTGAGTTTGTACAGCAATTTCTGTTTTTGCTTCAGATTTCCAGCAGTTTTTTGTTTTATTGTACCAGATACTATCATTGTCAGCACTACAGAACAAGGAGATCATATAGGCAGTGTCCAGTTTTTTTTTTAAATCTTTATCTGTAAAACAAAAGGTTATTTCAGAAAATGGACCAAATTAGGACATAGTTACAGAGCATCAAGAAGATAGGTCAGATGAATGTGTGACTAAAGGGATAGTGTAGCAGGGAGGACTTTAGATTTTTGGATCATTTGGACAGTTTCTGGGGTGGATGGGACCTGTACAAGTGGGATGGGTTACACCTGAAATGGAATGGGTCCAATATTTTTGCTGGGATGTTTGCCTATGCTGTTGAAAACGTTTTAAACTGATTTGACTGTGGGATGGGCACAGAGTAGATGTAAAGTCATGAGCAATGTCCAATCAGATGTAAAAGGAATGTTAGGACAGTCCAGTAGGTGGAGAAGACTTGAGTGTGATAAGGCACATGGGAGAGCCAGAAATTCAAATTGTATTTATTGTAGTGCTAGGCGCTTGATTGGTAAGACAGATGATTGCAGAGGTTTGATCAGCACATAGGTATGTGATATTGTTGCAATCACTGAGACATGCTTGAAGGAAGGGCAGATTGGCAGTTTAACATTCCAGGGTATCGAATTTTCAGGCATGATGTGGGAGGTGTCAAGCTGGTCAAGTTGATGAAGTTTCAGTGGGCAAGCATTTTAGGGATCGTGACTATCACTCTGTAAGCTTCAACGTCATTATGGGAAGGAATAAGGGTAGTGCAGAAGTTAAGTGTCTAAACTGGGGAAAAATCAATTTCAGTATCATTAGACGGGATCTGGCAAACATAGACTGGGAGCTGCTACTTATGGGTAAGACCGCATTTAGAAATTAGGAACCATTTACAAGTAGTATAGTGAGAATTCACGGTCAGCGTGTTCCCCAAAGAGTGAAGATGCAAAGGCAGCAAGTCCAGTGAGCCCTGGATGTCAAGGGATATTGAAAACTTAATAAAGAAAGAAGCATATGTTAGGTACAGCGTATTAAAATCAGATGAGGTCCTTTAAAAGTAGAGGGAGTATAGGAGTTGCTTAAGAAAGGAAATTACGACAAAGCAGGGCCATGAAACATCTCTGGCAGGTAGGATTAAGGAAAACTCTAAGACAATTTGTAAGTATGTTAGGAGTAAAAGGATCACCAGGGAAAGAGTGGGACCTGTTAGAGACCAAAAGGGCAACCTGTGTTTGGAGCCTGAGGATGTGGGTGAGGTCTTAAATGAATAATTCTCAACTGTATTCACAGAGGAGGAAGGCATTGTAGCTGGGGATTTCAGTTGGGATGGTGAGGTTCTAGAAGATTTTAAGATTAATAAAGAGGAGGTATTAGATTTCTTAGTGGGCATAAAGGTGCGTGAATTTCCAGACCTGACGAGATTTATTCCAGGCTGCTCTGGGAGGCAAGAGAGGAGATTGCTGAGCCCCTGGCAGAGATATTTAATATTTCAGTGGGCACAGGTAAAGTACCAGATGACTTGAGGATAACTAATGTGATGCTTTTGTTCAAGAAGGGCAGGAGGGGTACCCCAGGTAATTACAGACCAGTTAGTCTGATGTCAGTGGTAGGGAAATCATTGGAAACAATTCTGAAGGACAGGATTAATCAACACCTGGAAGGGCAGGAATTGATCATGAATTATCAGCACAGATTTGTTAGAACGAGATCCTATTTGACTAATTTAATTAAGTGTTTTGAAAAGGTGACTAAATATACGGATGAGGGTAGTGCAGTTAATGTAGTTTACATGAACAAGGTCCACATGGAAGACTGGTCCAAAAGGTAAGAGCGGGATCCAAGGCAAGTTGGTAAATTCAATCCAAAATTGGCTTGCAAACAGGAGGCAAAAGGTGATGGTGGTGAGGATTGATTTTGCGATTGGAAGCTTGTAGCCAACAGTGTACCACAGGGATCAGTGATAGGACCCTTGCTGTTTGTTATGTACATTAGCAACTTGGATGTGAATATAGAATGTATAATTCATATGTTTTCAAATGACACAAAAATTGATGGAGTCGTTGATAATGAGAAGAATGGTCTCAGGCTACAGTCTGATATTTATCAGCTGGTAAATTGAGCAGAGCAATGGCAGATAGAATTTAATTCTGATAAGTGCGAGGAGATGCATTTTGGGAGGATCAAGATGTGAAGGATATACACAATGAATGGTAGGTCCCTCGGGCCTATTTCCTTAGGGAGTACTGAAGAACAAAGTGTTTAAATTCACAGATCCCTAAAGGTGTCAGGACAGGTAGATAGGGTGGTGAAGAATGCATACAGGATGCTTGCCTTCATTAGCCATGGTGTAGAATATAGGAAGATAAACAGAAATTACTGGAAAAGCTCAGCAGGTCTGGTAGCATCTGTGGAGAGAAATCAGAGTTAATGTTTCAGGTCCAGTGATCCAGTTCCGAGGAAGGGTCAATGGATTCAAAATGTTAATTCTGATTTCTGTCCACAGATGCTGCCCGACCTGCAGAGCTTTTCCAGCAATTTCTGATTTTGTTTCTGATTTCCAGCATCTGCACTTCTTTTGGTTTTTATTTACATAGAATATAGGTGCAAGGAAGTCTTGTTATAGCATTAAAAAACATTGGTTAGGCCACACATGGAATACTGTGTGCATTTCTAGTCACCATACGATCAGAAAGACATGATTACGTGGAAAGGGTGCAGAGGAGATTCACCAGGATATTGCTTGGGATGAAAAGTCTCAGTTATGTGGAGGATCTGGATAGGTTGGGTTTGTTTTCCTTGGAGCAGAGGATGCTAGGAGGGATTCTAATTGAGGTATACAAAATTATGAGAGACACAGGGTAGACCATGTCTTCCCCATGACACACATGTCTAAAACCCAAGGGTATAAATTTAGGATAAGGAGTAAATGGTTTGGAGGAGATCTGAAGAAAATGTTTCTCAATTAGAGGGTGGTAGAAATATAGAATGTGCTGCATGAGATGATGGTGGAGGCAGATACTCTAGGAAGGTTTATGAAGTGTCTGGACGAATACTTCAGAGGCCAGGGCATAGTCAGCTATGGATCAAGGGATTGGTGTAGTTTGGGGTTTGTTGGTCAGCATAGACATGGTGAGTGAAGGGCCTGTTTCTATGCTCTATAACTCTATGACTCTCTGAATTAAGGGCTGAAAACACCCATAGTATTCATATTCCTACATATCATTGAAACAATATGCACTTCACAATCAGGAATTATCACTCTTGAGTATGAATGCATGTCTTGGCTTCAGATTTCTTCAAATGGTGAAAGGAGTCAAACCAGTTAAAGTCAAGAAATATCCGGGTCAAGAACAGTCAGTCATGGAATAACTGGTCAAATGACAACTGGTAAAAGATATCATAGGATTCATGGTGACTACCAAATAGAACACATAATGCACTGAGATTGGATAGGTTGGCATAAGAAATTTGTTTCACATTGTACTCAAAATGGAAATGTGCAACTACTTTGAATGTCAAACATGTTTTCCACTGTCATCAATGCTGAAGAGTGTTGAGATTGCAAGAATCGGCAAAGTTTGCAACGAAGTACAAATGATGAGATAGCCAATGAGTGGCTTAATACATAAGTTCATGGATGAATCATTAACTGGTGTAATTCAAGTGCAATAGTTTTATGAATGGTTATGATAGATTAAAGTTTAATTTCAAGTTTTGAGGTGATTTGTAGGAATCAAATTCAAACAGAGAAATTCAGTTCCTCATCTTCCCAGGAAGAATCCTAGGTATCAGTGACAGAGATCAGGCCAAGCAAGAAGCAGTCCTCAAATAACACGTCTGACGGAATGGGTATGCTGGCTTCACTAGGAATGTAATTGCAATGGGTGGAATGAAAGCATCCATTAGCAAGATGAAGTAAAGAGTCAACGCAGATTTTCTGGTAGATTCAGGATAAAAATCTGTGTGCACAGGTTGAAAATGCACTCTTTATAACCCATTGAAGCCAGACTGACAAGGAATGAGCAATGAACATCCTCTAGACACAGCAGTGGAACAATTTCATGTTTTAGCATGAAGTTAGAAATTGTGGGGGAGATACGGTGGTGGGAAACGTAATTGCGTACATAGGGTATAAATATTCATAATGAGAAAAAGGCATAGTTCCAGATGCTGGTTGAGAGAGTAAGGGTCTGAAGGAGTTAATACTGAGGAGTGCCTTAAGAACCACCCACAGAAACAGGAAAGGAACAGTCTCTTTATTGGGAGTTTTCTATAGGCCCCCCAATAGCACCGAGGAACAGATTGGGAGACAGATCTTGGAAAGGTGCAGAAGTAACAGTGTTGTTGTCATGGGCGGACTTCAACTTCCCTAATATAGACTGGAACCTCCAAAGTGCAAATAGTTTGGATGGAGCATATTTTGTCAGGTGTATCCAGGAAGGATTTCTGACTCAATATGTAGATAGGCTGACTAGAGGGGAGGCCATATTGGATTTGGTGCTTGGCAACGAACCAAGCCAATTGTCAGAACTCTCGGTGGGAGAGCGTTTCAGTAATAGTGATCACAACTCCCTGACCTTTACTATCGTCTGGAGATGGATAGGAGCAGATGGTATGGGAAAGTATTTAATTGGGGGAGGGGGAATTACAATGCTATTAGGCAAGAACTACGGAGCATAAATTGGGAACAGATGTTCTCAGGGAAATGCACGATAGAAATGTGGAGGTTGTTGAGGGAGCAGTTGCTACAAGTGCTGGATAGTTTTGTCCCACTGAGGCAAGGAAAGGATGGTAAGGTGAAGGAACCTTGGGTGACAAGACATATGGAACACCTAGTCAAGAGGAAGAAGGAAGCTTACTAAAGATTGAGGAAGCAAGGATCAGACAGGGCTCTAGAGGTCTACAAGACAGCTAGGAAGGAACTGAAGAATGGACTTAGGAGAGCTACAAGCGGGTATGAGAAAACCTTGGCAGATAGGATCAATGAAAACCCCAAGGCTTTCAATACTTATGTGAGGAACAAGAAGATGTCCAGAGTGAGGGTAGGGCCAATCAGGGATAGTGGAGGGAACTTGTGTGCAGAGTCAGAGGAGGGAGGGGAGGTCCTTAATGAATACTTTGCTTCAGTATTCACCATTGACATCACTTGACATTTGTGAGGACAGCATGAAACAGGCAGATATGCTCGAACAGGTTGTTGTTAGGAAGGAGGATGTGCTAGAAATTTTGAAAAACATGAGAATAGATAAGTCCCCTGGGCCAGATGGGATACACCCAAGGTTGCTACGGGAAGTGAGGGAAGAGATTGCTGCCCCTTTGGCAATGATCTTTGCGTCCTTATTTTGAAAAGCACAGTTTGATTAGAAATAGTCAGCATGGCTTTGTGAGGGGCAGGTCATGCCTCACAAGACTTATTGAATTCTTTGAGGATATGACAAAACACATCGATGAAAGTAGAGCAGTGGATGTGGTGTATATGGATTTTAGCAAGGCATTTGATAAAGCTCCACACGGTAGGCTCATTCAGAAAGTAAGGAGGCATGGGATTCAGGGAAATTTGGCTGTCTGGATACAAAACTGGCTGTCCAATAGAAGACAGAGGGTGGTAGTAGATGGAAAGTATTCAGCCTGGAGCTCAGTGACCAGTGATGTTCCACAGGGATCTGTTCTGGGACCTCTACTCTTTGTGATCTTTATAAATGACTTGGATGAGGGAGTGGAAGAGTGGGTTAGTAAGTTTGCCGATGACACGAAGGTTGGTAGAGTTGTGAACAGCGTGGAGGGCTGTTGTAAGTTGCGATGGGACATTGACAGGATGCAGAGCTGGGCAAAGAAGTGACAGATGGAATTCAACCCAGAAAAGTGTGAAGTGATTCATTTTGGAAAGTCAAATTTGAATGCAGAATACAGGGTTAATGGCAGGATTCTTGGCAGTGAGGAGGAACAGTGGGATCTTGGGGTCCACATCCATAGATCCCTCAAAGTTGCGATCCAAGTTGATAGCGTTGTAAAGAAGGCGTATGGTGTGTTGGCTTTTATTGGCAGGGGAATTGAGTTTAAGAGCCGTGAGGTTATGCTGCAGCTCTATAAAACTCTGGTTAGACAACACTTGGAATATTGTGTTCAATTCTGGTCACCTCATTATAGGAAGGATGTGGAAGCTTCGGAGAGGGTGCAGAGGAGATTTACCAGGATGCTGCCTGGACTGGAACGCAGGTCTTATGAGGAATGTTTGAGGGAGCTAGGGCTTTTTTCATTGGAGCGAAGAAGGATGAGAGGTGACTTGATCGAGGTTTACAAGATGATGAGAGGCACAGATAGAGTGGATAGCCAGAGACTTTTTCCCAGGGCAGAAATGATTATTACGAGGGGACGTAATTTTAAGGTGATTGGACGAAGGTATAGGGAGATGTCAGAGGTAGGTTCTTCACACAGAGAGTAGTGGGCGTGTGGAATGCGCTGCTGGCAATGGTAGTGGAGTCAGAAACTTTAGAGACTTTTAAGCGACTCTTGGATAGGCACATGGAGGATAGTAAAATGTAGGGTATGCAGGGTAGATTGATCTTAGTAGGATAATAGGTTAGCACAACATCGTGGGCCGAAGGGCCTGTACTGTGCTGTACTGTTCTATGTTCTAAAATAATGTCATGTTGATTTGGTTAGAATCTCAAAGAAGTAAGAGCAATCATCTGGGTCTTCCTTATAGTTTCTGTAACAATATTTATCATATTAATGTAATTTGCACCTAATTGCTATCATGCAATAAAATACATTTTGTTAGAAAAATGCCTCTTTGAAAGCAAGTGGTTTCCACACCCACACTAGACTAAGTAGGCCCAGTATACCATGAAAGAGGATGTTGGCAGCGAATCTAACTTCCAGTGAGAAATAATACTGAGGGCTCATATGACACCATGAATGGGTATATAGATTGTTCGTACAACAGTCTACTCCCCATGCAGCTCCATTGATTCCTCCTTCTGTAGGCACAACCCACCTCCTTTTGAACAGGCAATATTCACCCTCATCCTATAATCCTCTCATACCCATTTCCCACATTCATCCTTCAAAAATGCTAACCTTTTCTCCTCGCTGCACAAGTTATTGGGTATACTCAAACTTCTCTGCTATCAGGGGGAGAGAGCACACAACTAGTTGAGAAGCAGAAACTCAGGCAGTGGCCTTTCGATGAGACACCTCATCAGCCAATCACAGTGCATTCCCACCTGACCCACTCAGTGAGAGATCCAGTTCAACAAGACAACAGACTTCAGGAGAGGCTGCTGTGATATCCTGGCCTTCTTAGGTACAAGTGCTCACACAGGTCAAGAGAGCTTATCCTCCACCCGTAAACCCTGTGTTAGGTTCTTGTCTCCTCTAGCTGGATCTTAGGGTCCATTCCTTTTGCATATGGAGGGATATGTGTCTAAGAAGAAGGTAGTTTGTACTGCCACCAATGCAGATGGAAGTGTAACAGTTTCTCCCCTGATGCAAAGTACAGCTGTAAAGCATCCTGCCATGCCAAGCTGAAAGCTGGCAGCAGAAAAGTGCAATTAAAGGTGAGTGAAGGGTAAGACAGGTGGAGAGCCTACCAAGAAGTTGTCAATCATCTCTAAAGCACATGTTGGCACTCTCTCAGAGAAGGGCTTTGAAAAGCAGCTGCTCAGATTACCTTGGCTAGAACTCATCAATTTCAACTGATCAAAGTCCTTGCAGCCAATCAGTTTCACAGCAGCAGTTCGTCCTTCTGTGCACTTGACATGGACACTCTGGGCAGCTGCTGAATTCTAGAAACAGGTCCTACAGCTGATAAATCTTGAGTTAATGCCTGAAACAGTTCTGAACTCTTTTTTTTTAAATACCTCGATTGCTTATCCAACAGAGCAAAGAAGATTTTCTGAGATAGTAGGAACTGCAGGTGCTAGAGAATCTGAGATAACAAGGTGTAGAGCTGAATGAACACAGCAGGCCAAGCAGCATCAGAGGAGCAGGAAGGCTGACGTTTCGGGCCTAGACCCTTCTTCAGAAATGGGGGAGGGGAAGGGGGTTCTGAAATAATTAGGGAGAGAGGGGGAGGCGGATAGAAGATGGATAGAGGAGAAGATAGGTGGAGAGGAGACAGACAGGTCAAAGAGGTGGGGATGGAGCCAGTAAAGGTGAGTGTAGGTGGGGAGGTAGGGAGGAGATAGATCAGTCCAGGGAGGACGGACAGGTCAAGGGGGCGGGATGAGGTTAGTAGGTAGGAGATGGGGGTGGGACTTGAGGTGGGAGGAGGGGATAGGTAGGAGGAAGGACAAGTTAGGGAGGCAGGGACGAGCTGGGCTGGTTTTGGGATGCGGTAGCGGGTGGGGAGATTTTGAAGCTTGTGAACTCCACATTGATAACATTGGGCTATAGGGTCCCCAAGTGGAATATGAGTTGCTGTTCCTGCAACCTTTGAGTAGCATCGTTGTGGCACTGCAGGAGGTCCAGGATGGACATGTCGTCTGCGGAATGGGAGGGGGAGTTGAAATGGTTCGCGACTGGGAGGTGCAGTTGTTTAGTGCGAACCAAGCGTAGGTGTTCTGCAAAGCGGTCCGCAAGCCTTCACTTGCTTTCCCCGATGTAGAGGACTTCACAAGCTTCAAAATCTCCCCTCCCCCTACAGTATCCCAAAACCAGCCCAGCTCGTCCCCACCTCCCTAACCTGTCCTTCCTCCCACCTATCCCCTCCTCCCACCTCAAGCCCCACCCCCATCTCCTACCTACTAGCCTCATCCCGCCCCCTTGACCTGTCCGTCCTCCCTGGACTGACCTATCCCCTCCCTAACTCCCCACCTACACTCACCTTTACTGGCTCCATCCCCACCTCTTTGACCTGTCTGTCTCCTCTCCACCTACCTTCTCCTCTATCCATCTTCTATCCGCCTCCCCCTCTCTCCCTACTTATTTCAGAACGCCCTTCCCCTCCCCCATTTCTGAAGAAGGGTCTAGGCCCGAAACGTCAGCCTTATTAAAGAAGATTTTCCAATTGTCTTTGATGTCAGCCAGCATGAAAATACATAGCCATTGAAGTATTTCTGAATTCTAAAGGCGCATTTCAAATCCCAGCAACAGGTAAGTTAGATTCCTTGGAGATTCAAAATCTAAAAATCTGAAACAGGAACCTAACCCACCTCACACCCATCCATTCAGTTTCACAAAAGTAGGATGAGGGGAAGTTACAAATATACAGGCAGTTTGCTCATTTACCTATATTAATGAGGATTTGTAACTTCATTATTCCAGCAATTCTACTGTTTAACCACAGTTGGCTGGTTTTCTTGATCTTGGGAAACCTAGCACGTGAAAGGAGCAATGGCCCGGATTTTGACCAGATCATTGTTTTTCCAGCATAAGTGGGAGTTGAGCATGAAGAATCTGCAGAATTCCAAAGAAATTGCCCAAGAAACTGAAGATTCCTCTGGATAATTTCAGGGCATGTGGAACCCTCTGAAAGTCTTCATTGAAATTGGAGAATTCCAAGGATTTGGATGAAATGAAATAAAATAGTTACTCAGGCGAAGCTAGCCTGTGAAACAGAGAGTTTAACTCCTAAACAATTGTTCAACTGACCCCATACTTAACTCACACATCACCAACTACAGTACACCACTCCCAGATCATTTACAACCCACTGACCATGACCTAACATTCCCCTCTCCCCAGACCTGACACCCCCAACCCTGTTCTGATCCCAACAGCCTTCACCCACTCCAGACCCAACCATCATTCACCCTCTCCGGACTCCTTGTCACCTTGGAAGTAACTCGTTTTCCCCCATTCGGGACCCAACCCCTTTTTCACTCCCCAGGTTCTGACCTCCCTTCACCCACACTGGACCTGATCTGAGATTGCCACTCCTCAGAAATATCTAGCCCAATAACAGTTGAATTAGGAGCTAAGTGCCTTTCCAGGGGATGTAGAGAAGATTTCTTCAGGGTCATACACAACTTGCCTGCTTTTCCCCTTGTGATCAATCAACTTTGCTAAAGAAGGCAAAGACTCCAAAAAATTCCAAAGAACTATGGGTGCTGGAGACCTAAAACAAGGACAGAAATTGTTGGAGAAAGTCAGCAGGTCTGGCAGCATCTGTGGAAAGAAAGCAGAGTTAACATTTCAAGTCCAGTAACCAATGTTCAGAATACGACTCAAGGTTCATTTCCACAAAGAAGTGACACCCATTGCTGTAAGGTATTTGTTTTATTGAGAAACTAAGACAAAGATGATCATTATGGCTGAAGTGAATGTAGCAAAGACTTAGAGAGTTTAAAAGACTGTAGCTCACAGAAGGAAAGAATGACAGAGAGCTAAGAAATTGAAATCCTCAGAAAATTGTCGAACACTGTGTGGTGGATCTTAATTTCAAATGTAAAAGAAGGATGTGTGTATTTAAGGTGACCTTTTTGAAGCTCAGAAGGAACTAATATTTCAGTTTTAAAATTCTTATCTTCCATGTCGAAATCATTCTTTTGTCTCCTTGCACTCTGGCCTCGTGTATATCCCCGTACCCTTCAGCCCACCATTAGCGGATGTGCATTCTATGTCTATGCTGACCTCTGAAAGTGCCCCAAAAATCTGTCAGCCTCTCTTTGCAGCTTGAAGATCTCCATACTACCCACCCCTCAACAATGCTTTTTGTTGTTGAAATAACTGCACAGAAGCCAATATCCTGTTATCAAGTTGTCCTTTATTTACATGTGCACAATACATGGACTCTGACCAGCTCGTTCAAAGCAAGGCCCTAGATTGTGAATACCTTCTGAATCTCCTGTTTATATCTGACAGCCAGGGCTCCCTGATTGGCCCAGGCTAACAACTCTAGTCAAGAATCTCATATTCAATGGATCCACCTGGCCCCAGATCCAATCACTACAGTTGCCCATCTTAATATCTCCTCCTTTGCCTCAGTGTCATTTTTTTATCTAATTATACTCCTATGAAGCAATTTGGGACACTATTATGTTAAAGGTGCTAAATAAATGGAAATTTACATTGTTATTGAGTCAGCGAGAAAAGCTCAGTGGAATTGTAATATACAGAAAGTAGAAGGAATAAGTGTTGATGGAAAAGGTAGAGGTCGGTTGGTCAAATGTTTCGTGTATTATTTTAACAGTCTGTACCCTTTCTATCCACTACAATTAAACTTTTTGTCTTGTGTTTCAATAGTTTCCACTCCCTCGCCATGCAGTGTGCTATTTTTAGGCCCCTACCAATCCTGGTCTTAAACTGATTACAAGGGTGTGAGATCTTAAATCACTCATCAGTTTTTTTTTGAGGGATTTTTTTCATCTGACAAGATCTCTCTTACGCCAAAATGCCTGATTGCGGTTCAGCTCCTTTATTGGGTGTCAAGTCTCAAAGGGGGAAGGAAATATTTGTTGTGAATTGTGAAAGATGCCACATGATGAATGAATCCTATCAGTACTTTATGCTTATTTGTTACATCAATGCAGCTATGGTATTTCCTTCATTAGCTGCAGAAATTATAGATTTATAACTTTATATGTAGACAAAGTTTACTAAGCTCTTAAAAAATTATGTGCAATGCAGCTCATCTCATTGAAAAAAAAAGAGACAGCTGATTTGTTTCAAAGTACAGCAGATTTAGTGTATCACAACAGCAAAAATATTCCTTTATTGCAAAATGCCAATATATGTGAGGACCATTACATTTGCTGTTGCTTCCTTGCCATGAAACTTTCAATGCCATTTGACCTTATGACAGGGAGTAACAGCAGTTGTGATTAAAGGCTGACATTTTCAAACAATGTCAGACTCCACATCTCCTGCAGGTTTGACAGTGAAAAACTGCACACTGAATTTATTTAATGTTAAATTGGGTCTTTTCATGTTGTGGCAAATTGCAAGGACCAAGTGATTTTTCACTACCTATTCGAGATTTCACTTCAGAGTTTATCATCTGAACCCAGCAACTGAGTTGCAACATATGTTCCAACCTAACTGTGTAACTTTGCAAAGTCTTTGGCTCTGATACTGGGAGACAATGACCACAAGCACAAAGTTCAAAATTTATCAAGTTAAAGCGAGTGTAGTCTTAGTAACAAGCAATGAAATAGCTGGAATTTACACAGCAAATTGAACACGCAATGTAGATACTAGTTTGAATTTAATTTATCATGTGATTTATATTTCTTTGTGTAATACTATAATTAGAAGTAATATTTTCCCAGGCAAAACCACAGTAACAGATTAGATTAACTTAAAGTATTTACTAAAAATAATGCTTGATATTCAATAGGTTGGTACAGAGTACAGAGTTATTAATATTTATGGCTCTCTACAATCAGTCTTTACAAGGTGATGGTGTGTTGAAGGGTCTGCACACTTAATAATGAATAATCACCAACATTATGGATTTTCATTTCCGACAAGGCCTATAAACCAATTACAATTATGATTAGAAGGGTTTGATTACTTTGCAGGGGGGCTCAAAGCTTTTTGGAAGCTGCAGAGTTGTGTGTGTTTAGGTTTCAGATCATCTCAGCTGTGTCAGAATGACATGGCACAACTGAAATATTTTGGGATTCAATCAAGGTGAACACCTGACTCTCATGGGAGGAAGCTTAGGGGATCCCAAAATTTGGGATACTCCACATGGTCAGGAGCTTTAAAGTTATAATATGCCTCTGACATTAATAATCAGTTCCGGAAGTCGTCCTGTCAAAAAGATCAATCCTTCAATGGAGTGGATAGCTCAGTCAGGATGAAGACAATGTGTGGTCAATCAGATGACTTGTCAATCTAGGGGTAGATCGGGGTCTGAGGGCAAAAGGTCAGAGTCTTTGGCAGGGCAATCAGAGGTGTGATGATGAAGGGAATGGGGCACCTAGTGGGATCGGGAGTTTAGAGCTTGGTAGAATGTGGTAATTGGGGCTTTGGGGCTGGGGAGTTTGGGATCTGGTGGAGCTAAGGTATCAGGACTTGGTAAGGGACTGGGGCCCGTGGATGGGGAGACAGTGTTTGGTGGAAATGGGATATTTGAGCCTGGTGGAGGGTTGAGAGTGTGAGGAGGGACCCAATCAGAGGTTCTTCAGACAGGCACTTCAATCCAGGAGCCAGATGGGATGGTACTCATCTTGTGAATTCAGCAGCTTCTCAACTTGCTTAAACTGAAAGGTTTAAGGTGTAACCTGCCTTCTTGGAAAAAGTTGGTCACTTACCCAACATTGGACCTTAATTAAAACCAGAAATGGACAGGTTAGAGGTGCTTTGGGATGAAAATTTTTCATCTAATGCTAACTTGCCATTATTTTGAAGTTATAGATTTGCTCATTTTGTCTGACTTGAGCTTATCCATGACTCTAGCTGTAGAATGTTTTTTTTAGGCTAACCAATTATGAGAGCATCTCTTAAAAATAATCTCCCCACATTAAAATTTTGACATTGATCTTGCATTAAGTTATATTCAAAATAATCAGCACATCATTTTCATCAAAAATGCTCAATTAACCATCTCTTAACATTATGATTCTTCTAGGTCACTCCTACTGTGTCAAAGCATTTAAAAGCCATCAGGGCTTGTTACATTTGTGGAATTGATCATTAGCATTCAGAGGCAAACATTAACAATTGAAAATATTTGTGAAGTGGGCACTGGACAGAAGCGATTACTAGGCAACAAATGCAATAATTAATCATCAAATGGAATCATTAAGCATCAAAAGTGGTCATATGGATATCAGGGAAATTTCCTCTGTGTGATGTTGGGAAAATAAAAAGATAAATCTTACTACTTATTTTCATATATTTCCCAAACATCTACTTCATCCTTTCATATTAGGAAGTTAGGAGTAGGAGTAGGCCAACTTCTCAAGTTTGCTTTGGTGTTCATATAGATCATGGTTGATCATCTAGCTCAATGTCATTTTCCTGCAGTATTTCCAGATCCCTCAATGTAATTATTCTCCAGAATTCTATCAGTTTCTGTTTCAAATATGTTCAATGATTGAGCTTTCACAGCCATCTAAGAGAATTCCAAAGATTCACAAAGAAATTCCTCTTCATCTCAATCTTAATTGGTCTATCTGTCAAAATTATTCCCTCTGGCTTTATTCATACTAGCCAGAAGAAACATCTTATTTACATTCACCTTGTCACTCATTGTAAAAACTTTGTACATTTCAATGAGGTCACCTGTCACTCTTTGGAATTCTGGGGAATACAAACCCTGTCTCCTCAATCCTTGTAAAACAAGCCTGCTAACTCAGGGATTATTAAACAGAACCTCTGTTGCACTCCTTCTAGAGCAATTGTATCCACCCTTTGATTGGAGAAGCAAAACAGGGAAGGTGATGGGTGTCATGGTCTAGTTATGATATCATTTGATTAGTAATCCAAAACCCCAGGTTAATGTTCTAGAGACATATATTCAAATACCACTATGCCTATTTGAATCCAATAAAATCTGGAATTAAAGTGAAAAAGTCAGTCTAATGATTACTTTGCAACCATCATTGTAAAACCCAATCCGATTCATTGATGACCTTTTGGGAAGGAAAGCTTACACTTTTACCTGGTCTGCCTCCAAACCCACACAGATGTGGTTAGCTCTTTACTGCCCTGTGAGCTAATCAGTTCAAGGGAAATTAGGGATGGTTAACAAATGTCCAGTGATACTCACATCCCACGTAAGAATATTTTTAAAAAACTATCCTTAGCAAGCCCTCTGTAGTCTTACCAGTGTGGTATGCAACTGCAGCAAGTGATCTTTACTCTTGTACTCCATTCTCCTTGCAATAAATGGCAACACACTGCTTGCCTTCCTAATTGCTTTCTATATCTGCACGTTAACATTAAGTGACTTCACAATCAAAGTGAATAACCTCACTCTTATTCACATTGTGTTTCATCTGCCGTACCCTAGCCATAATACATACCCACCCAGTTTCATCTGCCCCTTCCATCATTCTGTTGACCATAGCAGACAATGACATGATGCTGGAGAGCAGCTCTGTGATTCAGGAAACCAATCGTGAGTTTTGTTTCATTGTTGAAGGCTGCACAGGGGCAGTTAAATGTTCAATAGAAGCAACAAGGTCACTGACACACAGATGACAAGATAAAATTGACAAGAAGAAGATAAGAACCATGGGATGTGTGAGATAAGAACCTGCAAAAGACAAGAAGGTCTAAAAGCTAATAGTGGAAGTTAAAGCATTCTGGAAATTCTTTTATGACATGGATTCATGTGATTTTTATACATTTTATGCCTCTGGTGAAATGAGTGAAATCATTAGAATTAATGTGAGTTGTTAGATTATACTCTGCAACAGACCTTCCATTATACTTTATGTGCTATAAGTTAAGGCAAGAAAGCCTATCTCAAAAATAAACTTGGAATGCTACTGTGGAAGGCCAATGTAAACTAAAATCATGCTGGGATAAAACACTGAAAGGGTGCAGAAAAGATTTACAAAGATGTTACTGGGGTTGGAGGATTTGAGCTACAGGGAGAGGTTGAATAGGTTGGGGCTTTTTTTCCCTGGAGCATTGGAAGCTGAGGGGTGACCATATAAAGGTTTATAAAATCATGAAGAGCGTGGATAGGGTGAATAGCCAAGTTCTTTTTCCCAGGGTAGGGGAATCCAAAACTAGAGGGCATAGGTTTAAAGTGAGAGGGGAAAGATATAAAAGGGACCTAAAGGACAACTTTTTCGCACAGAGGGTGTTCCATGTATGGAATGAGCTGCCTAAGGAAGTGGTGGAGGCTAATATATTTACAACATTTAAAAGACATCTGGATGGGTACAAGCACAGGAAGGGCTTAGAGGGATATGGGCCAAATGCTGGCAAATAGGACTAGATTTATTTAGAATACCTGGTCTGCATAAACGAGTTGAACTGAAGAGTCTGTTTCTGTGCTGTACAACTCTATGACTCGATGACTCCATGACCCTATGACTTAAGACAGGTGAAGAGACTGTCGTTTGAGAGAAAAGCTTACAGCAAGGAATATATTGTTATAATAACCTAAAACCCATAGGCCTCACCCTGCTCCTCATGGTGCCCCTAAGTTCCTGATCTTCCTCTTCCCTCCTACTCCTTATGGTGGACCCCTACTGCCAAACATAATCCCTAATCCCAATGGTCAAGTTCAGATCATGAATAATATTGAAAGAAGATTGAATGAGCACTTGGAGGAAATAGACTTGCGGGGTCATTGTGATAGAATGTGATGGGACTGTCCGTACTCCTCACAGAGAGCTGGCATGGACTTGATGGAGCAAGTAACCTCTTTCTATATCATAATGACTTAAGTGGGGCTGGTGGAAGTTGGGAGTTGGTACATCTGGTTAGCCAGGCTGTGCAGCACAGAGAAATTGATAAGACGCTTAGTAAGTGCAAGGGTCAATTCAATCCTAATGAATAATAATGGAATAACAGTTTCCAGCAATCAAAAAGAAACAGAGAGAGAGAAGGAGACTTTCTGTTCTTTTCCTTTTTATTTGTAAGCTGAGAAGTGTCAAATAGATATTCTAAGCTAAAACCTTTATGGCACACTCTTGCCCAGTAACAGAAAAGCAGCCGACTGGCACGCATGCTTCATAGTTGGTTTCAAACTGCTTCTGTTATTCATAACAGGGGAGAACACACATGTGACATTCACTCAGACGGCTTGCCTTTACATCACAATATGTTCACAGTCTGGGGATGGAACTCACAGGAGGTCGTTCTTTGCATTGTATCTCTTCCTTTGAAGTAGTTCTCTGAAATTCATTGATATCCTTCCAGCTGTTATATTCCATGGTCTCATTTGAGGTTAAGTGCAATTCACACAGGAGTTTTCCAGACACTCTCAGCTATGACTGGTTAATATGTCCTTTTTCTAAGAGTTCAATATGTCCTTGTTGTCACGATGTTTACTAGCCCCAAGAAAAATGATAGGCGTGCAACAACAAACATACTTTTATACAGGCAGTGAGTTAAAAAGTGATAGTGTCCAGTATAAAAGGTAGGTGAAAGGAATATATAGTTTACAGTCTTTAGGGTATCTTTGAGTCATATGATTTTAACCTGAGACCATGGTTGTTTGGTTGATGTTTTGTACCCTCACTGGTAATACATATTTGAGTTGTTCATTGGGATCTTTGTTTCCTCCTGTTTCTTCTTCATCAGGTCTGTCATCAGGTACTTTACTGTGTTAAAGAGATGAGAATGAGCTACATTTGCAAATATATCAGGTTTTTGTATTCCAATGCCTTAGTTCATTGATTCCAACTTTGATAGCTGCAGGCAATATCTTTCATCTCTGATATGGAAACATAGAATCATAATGGAGCAGGAGCAGGCTATTCGGCCTTTTGAGCCTGTCAAATGACAGGAATATGGCTGATCCATGTGAGAAGAATTCTATTCGACATCTGTTCCAAGGTTTCCTGCATTCATAATATGTGAAAATCATCACACAGATGTAAAGCAGAATAATGTGTTCGCTAGTTTCAGTGTCTTTTGATAGAAATATTAATTTCACTTCAGATGATTTTGGTTATAGAATCCCTACAGTGTGGAAACAGGCCCTTTGGCCCAACAACTCCACACTAACCCTTGGAGCATCCCACCCAGACCCATCCCCTATAACCCATCTAAGCTACACATCCCTGAACACTACAGGCAATTTAGCATGGCCAAACTACCTAATCTGCACATGTTTGGACTGTGGGAGGAAACCAGAGGAAACCCACACAGACACAGGGAGAATGTGCAAACTCCACACTGGCAGTCGCCTGAGGGTGGAATTAAACCTGGGCCCCTGGCACTGTGAGGCAGCAGCGCTAACCGCTGAGCCACCCTATTCCACATTGATTTCATAAAGCTTGTGTTGTCAGCTCATTGCTGTGGCCATTTTAAGCCAGTGATTTTCCTTTTTAAAACCATTTCACTCCATGGTAGTATCAGGTACTAAAATCAGATGATGGGATTTAAAAATCAATCATCCATATTTTATCATAATCAAGACAAAGTACGTCTTTAAAAGACATGCATGTAGAGGATCAAATAGCACACCTCCAAACCTGCTGTCACTACCCAGGTTTGCAGGTAAAAACATCATCACTTGGTATATGTACTGAAAGGCTGCTATTATTCAATGGTAAATGATGAGCATTACTTCTGTTCAATAGAAACTGACTCTTGGGAACATATTGAAAGAAAGATGAATCATAGTTGTTATGGGTTCTTCAGAATTTCATGTCTGCTATTGATACAAGAAGTGTTTTCATTCATAATTTGGATTCAGCTTTCTAAAGTTAAAATGTAATTGGAATGGGAACTTACAATTTAACTGTGAGAAAAATTCTATTCAAAATGTCTTCCAACTCCCCACGTAGTCATCGACCTGTTTTAAAACATAGCAACTGGAAGAGAACAATGAATAACTTGAAAACATAAATATGTTCCTTTATATTCCTTTAAAGCAGTTCAGATTTTTGCGGCATATTTTAAAGATTGGATGTTGATTAATATTTAAAAGTAACAAATAATTTAAAATTACCTTGGGATGGTGTTAGAAAGAAAATATTATCAAAAACTTTCTCATATTTAATTTATGGAGTTTCTGTTTGGAATGTTTCAGCGGTCCTGTGCATTTGTTTAATGTATTAACAGCTACATTTTTAAAAAATTAATTTAGTATTTATAGTTCTAATGAAAAAAAACATTTACAGAGAGAATTACTGAGCCTGTGGTCAATATGCAATGACATGTCCATTAGCACATGGCATTCCTTTCCCTTGGCTTAATGCCAGAACTTATCAACTTTGCTAAAAACAAATATTGACCCAATCTTTTGACTCTGGTTATTCTCACTTAGGGAAGGAATGTACCTTGATGTTAGCATGTAATGTGGTTTCTTTAATGTAAATCTCTTCTCTGAACATGGTTAATAATCTGAGAATTTTTTACATATCAGAAATTGCTAAATGTTACACGACCTCCTGAATTTTTTCAACAATTTCCAATTTCCAGCATTTCCAGTTCTTTGTTTTTTTTTAATTTCCTACATGCCCAGGGATGTAATTATTTCCATTGAAAGTTCTAAAACAAATTCATTTCTGTATTGTACTTTTTCTATGTTCAAATTGCTGTGAAAAATCAGGTAACTTGTCTTTTTGGATCTTGGGGTGTGGCGGTTGATGGGAAGAGTGACATTTGTTGCCATCCCCAACTGCCTTTGATTTGATTTGATTTGCTTTGATTTATTCTCAGATGTACCTAAGTACAGTGAAAAGCTTTGTTTGCAAGCAATACAGGCATATCACAGTAAGCAAGGACATACAGATCATTGGATGAAAAATAATTGGACAGAGTAAGGCATACAGGTTACACCACACGAGGCAAGAACAACATTAACAAGATCAACATTGTTTGAGGTTAGAGAGTCCATGCATCAGTCTAGTAATCGCAGGGAAGAAGCTGATCTTGAACCTGCTGGTGCGTGTGTTTAAACTTCTGTATCTTCTGCCTGGGATGGTTCTTTGATGATGTTGACAGCCTTTCTGCAACAATGAGAGGTGTAAATAGAGTCCATGGATGGAAGGTCTGCTGAGCACATAACCTTCTGTAGTTTTCTATGGTCCTAGGCAGAGCAGTTGCCATACCAGGCCATTATGCACCGGGACAGTATGTTTTCTATGGTGCATCTGTAGAAGTTGGTGAAGGACCTTATGGACATGCCAAATTTCCTGAGCCACCTGAGGAAGAAGAGGCGTTATTGTGCCTTCTTGACCGTCGCATCTATGTGGGAAGACTACGACACATTGTCGGTCATCGTCACTCCTGGTAACTTGATGCTGTCAACCCTCTCAACCTCAGCTCCGTTAATATAGATGGGGTCATGTTCTTCTCCTTTCTTTTTGAAGTCTTTTGCCGACATTGAGAGATTGTTATCATTGCATCACAACACCAAGCCCTCTATCTCCTTTCTGTATTCTGACTCATCGTGGTTTGATATCTGTTCTATCATGGTGGTGTTGTCAGCAAACTTGTGTTTGGCGTTCATTTGGAATTTAGCTATGGATTCATGGATACACAGGGAGCAACAGTAGGGAGCTGAGAATGCATCCTTGGGGAGCTCCAGTGTTGAGTGTCATTGTGGAGGGGATGCAGTTAACCTATCTTCACTGATTGCGGTCTGTGGATCAGGAAGTTGAGGATCCAGTTGAAGAGGGCAGAGCAGAAACCTAGGTCTCGGAGTTTTGAGATCAGTCTGGAGGGGATAAAGGTGTTGAAGTTGGAGCTGTAGTTGATGAGCAGGAGTCTGATGTCGGTATTCTTGTTATCCGGATGTTCCAGGGCTGAGTACAGGACAAGGGAAATGGTGTCCACTGTGGACCTGTAATGTCAGTTGGCAAATTGCAGGGGATCGAGGCAGGCTAGGAGACTAGAGTTGATATAAGCCATGACCAGTCTCTTGAAGCACTTCATGATTATGAAAGTAGAAATGTTGATGCTAAGCCACAGTTTTGAACAAATGCAGTCCTTGTGACCTAGGTTCACCCATAACTAGGGAAGGAGTTCCAGAATTTTGATCCAGCCAGATGAGACAGCTGTGCCTGGTTCTCTATTAGGATGGTATGAACCATGGCAACATTCCCATGTGTCTGTAGCCATTCTTACAGAGAACCATAACAAGCTGCTGCTTATGCATTTTGAGTGAACATGCCAGTGGTGGACGAAGTGAATGTCTGAGATGGTGATAGAATCTCAATTAAGCAGTCTACATGATTGTAGATGGGGTTGAGCTTCCTGAACATTATTGTTGTCACAATCATCAAACAATGTGGAAAATATTCCATCTCATTCCCAACTTTTGGCTTCAGATAGACTTTAGGATATAGCAGTATGAGTTATCAACAAGCCAATTCCCTGTTTCTTGTAATCAGTGTACGTATACAGCTGGTCTAGTTAAATTTTGTGCGGCTGGTAAACCGCACGCTGGTGGTCATAGCGAATTCTGTGATGATAGCACTACTGACAATCAGGGGAAATGGTTAGATTCTGTCTCGTAGGAGATACTCATTGCCTAGCACTTGTATGGTGTGAATATCAATTCACGCTTGTTAGCTCAAGCCTAAATGTTGTCGAGATCTTGCATGCATGTGGGCAAAGATTACTTTATTATCTGAGGAGCTGCAAATGATACTGAATGCTATGAGGTCATAAGTAAACATTCCTACCTCTGATCTTGTGGTGAAAGGAAGGTCATTGATGAAGAAGTTGAAGATGGTTGGGCTTAGGATACTACACCCCGAGGAACTCCAAGGGATTTAAGTGATTGTCAGCCAACCAGCTCAATCATCTATCGCTCCACAGTTTTGCCTCATCCATACCACATCCCTGGGCCTCCCTCCTTGGCCTTGTGGCCCTTACTTACCTGCCTCACTCTCCTACCCAGCAGCCTCACTTCTCACTTCAGACCCTGTTTCCTTGGGCCTCGCTGAGCGGCTCATTCTTCAATTACAGGGTGGATCTGTCCCATTCTTGATGCTGATAGTGTGGAATTCTATCTCACTATCAGTGACAGTGGAGCAAAATAGTCTAAAGGACAACAAGTATTAAGCCTTTAAATGTCGTTAACTTTTTGAAGAAGTAATTTATCACATCAATAATATGTTGTGCTATTATAGGCCCTAAAAATTTTAAGTTATTTGATCAGTATGATCATGTGCTGAATTAAAGCAATTGAACCCCAGCCAAGGGTTCATATGGAAGTGCTTTCTAACAAAAGCTTCAGCAATACTGTCAAACCATTTCCATTTCAAAGTCGAGGCATTCAATGGAGGAGATCATTTTTTCTATCTCAGAATAGATAGATCGGCCAGTCCAAATAAATCAGAGCACAGAACATTTTTTGAAAATATATTTTTGATAGATGATAATAATGTGTGTAGTATGAGCATGTGAATAATTACATAATGCTAGTCAATACAAGGGTCAACACCCTTGTAGGCCACATCCCTGTGATCAAATACTGCATTAAAAACACATCTGCATTATAATACAACACAAAATATTGTCATCTGAATGTGTGAAAACATTTTGATGTATAGATCATAGAATCCCTACAGTGTGGAAACAGGCCCTTTGGCCCAACAAGTCCACACTGACCCTTGGAGCATCCCACCCACACCTATCCCCCTATAACCCACCTAAGCTAAACAGGCCTGGGCACTATGGGCAATTTAGCATGGCAAATCCACCTAGCTTGCACATCTTTGGACTGTGGGAGGAAACCAGACCACCTGAAGGAAACCCACAAAGTCACAGGGAGAATGTACAAACTCCACATAGACAGTTGCCTCAGGGTGGAATTGAACCTGGGTCCCTGGCGCTGTGAGGCAACAGTGCTAACCACTGTGCCACCCCCTTGCAGAATTTTCCAGACTACTTAGCAGGGCCTCCATTTATTTTTATGAACTCTCAAACCTGGTGTGATTTTAATGAACTTCTAAAATCCTGCAGCGCCAGGCAAAAACAGTGCAGCAGGAAAACATTTAAAATAGGGAATCAAACCTCAGCTGAGGTGGGTAGGCATTTTTGCACATTCTGTGGCCCTGACCCAGGGAAAGGTTATGGGAAAATGGCACGGCGTCTGAAATCTGATTTCCTCAAAAAATATGTTTTTATTTGCACATGCAACTGGAAGCACAGCAACTATATCTAAGATAACACACAGTTCTCTATCTGACCAGTGTCTTCAGTCCTTTGATTATTAGAATGCCCCCGATAACGTGGTTTCAAGAAAACAGGAAATAATAGTCCACCAGTGGGTTACCAACCTGAAGCTATTAAGAGGATTTTATTGTTCCCTACCATTGCCCCCACGCTACCCTCTATCTTACCCCCCACCACATTACCTCATCACTCCACCCACCACTTCACCTCCATCCCCCAACTCACCTCCCACTACACTACCTCACTACCCCACCTAAGACTGATGGGTTTAGGGCAGGACAGATATGAAAATATAGGGGGGTGCAGAAGTAAAGGTCAGAGTCTTAGGATGAGGGATTCACCATTTACAATTCCCAACAGTAATCGTATTAGTCATGGTTAGTGAAAACTGTCAAATTTAGGAGACTGATAAGGAGTTGGTCACATTTTATACATCTTATCTAAATTTGTTATTGCCTTATCATAACATGTACATAGAGTTGACAATTGTGCTGTAAGGTAGGCCTAATAGAAGACAAAACTGTCCTGCATTTAATACTGAAAACATTGCCGAACATTCATTTCTGAATGACAATCAAAGGACGACATGTTCTAAATGCAAAGGTTAACATAAAATGCAAATGGCCAGCAGAGTGGAAATGTACAATGGATATTTTATAAGGAGTGAACTATTGTACAATGTAATGCAAAATATATTATTCTGTCTGTGTCTGGACCTTTTAAATTACAAAATTAGAAACAACAGCTACATTCATATAGTTCCTTTAGTGTAGCAAAACATCCCAATGTGTTTCACAGGAGAATTCTAAACCTAAAACTATGATACTGAGCCCAATAACGATATATTAGACCAGATGATCAAAAGCTTGCCAAAGAGGTAAATTTTAAAGAATATCTTAAAGGAGCAAAATGAGGTAGAGAGATGGAAGGTGTAGGGAAGGCATTCCAGAGCTTAAGGTTTAGGTAGCTTAAGACATAGTCATCCATGAGGGTAAAAGTCGGCACAACGTCGTGGGCCGAAGGGCTTGTACTGTGCTGTATTGTTCTATGTTCTATGTTCTATGAGAGATGAAAATTGGGGATGCCCAAGAAGCTAGAATTAAAGTTACTCTTGGAGAGTTGTTGGGCTGGCAGAGATTTACGAAGAGAGGGTAAGTCTTGGAGAGATTTGAAAACAACGATGAGAATTTTAAAATCAAGATTATGTTTGACAAATTTTAATCACCTTAAGTAAATAAAGATCAATAAAGAAGCTGCAAACTTTCAGGTTCTGGTACTTTGTGTTCTTGGGAGAGTTCCGCAGATATTTTCTAATTTTCTTTTGAAATACTTTTAATTCTTTTAAATACTTTTGATAATAAAGATAGGTGTAGGGTGGTGAATCTATCTATGTTACTAAATTGCTTGTGCTGAGTTGTGTTATAAACTTCAGATTATTATTCCACCTCATGCTAGATATATTATTCTGTTGCTAAGATAGGGCTGTGTCTTTTCATGGTCACAGAGTGTCATTATTATCTGTCTGGTGATTTGGGTCAATTAAATTTCCAATGTTTGTAAGGAGACTGTAGGCCAAAATGGTTAAAAATAAACCTTCAGACTTCAGAATGAAATTTCTGGTTTACTTTTAGATCTACAATTTTTAAAACACCTTTTTTTCAAAGAAAAACTTGTAAGAAGCTAACTTACATAAAAATTAGCTGCAAAAAATGCCCAAGATATATTTGGCTATTATCATGTATGATGAGGTAGGGGAACATTCATGGAGTATCTTTATCATATTATTAAGCAAACAATACCCTGTACCCACAACTAATCATTCATTCATTTGAAGAATAATCGGATTCACAACACATCTCCGTGGGTTGTCACATCATGCCAATGCATCCATGTGCTGTTATACCTGTTATACTTTCAATGCTGCATTCACAGCACTTTAAATACCACCAGATAAAGGTTGAAGGGATGGAGTATGAAATTAATCCCATAAAATCAATGATTGTGATCCATTATTGATATCATGCTAATGGCAACAGATCGCCTCAAGAAGCTACGAAATCTTGGTGCACTCTTCCTGGTATAACAAGGTGTAGAGCTGGATGAACACAGCAGGCCAAGCAGCATCATAGGAGCAGGAATGCTGACGTTTCGGGCCTAGACCCTTTATCAGAAGCCGAAACGTCAGCCTTCCTGCTCCTATGATGCTGCTTGGCCTGCTGTGTTCATCCAGCTCTATACCTTGTTATCTCAAATTTTCCAGCATCTGCAGTTCCTACTGTCTCTGCACTCTTCCTGGTGTTCTTGACCTCATATAAGGGAGAACTGATGTGAAATGCTTAACTTAGCAAAGTGAACAGAAATGAATGAAAAAAAACTGAAAGAACTGCAGATGCTGGAAATCAGAAACAAAAACAGAAATTGTTGGAAAAACTCAGCAGATCTGGCAGTATCTGTGGAGAGAAATCAGAGTTAATGTTTTGGGTTAACCATACTTCATTTGATTTGATTTATTGACACATGTACCTCAGCACAGTGAAAAGCTTTGTTTGCAAGCAGTACAGGAAGATCATATTAAGTAAGGACATACAGCTCATACAAGGAAAAAAACTTGGACAGAGTGAAGCATACAGATTACACCATACAAGGTGAGAACAGCATTAACAAGATCAACATTATTTGAAGTTGGAGAGTCCATTCATCAGTCTAATAATGACAGGGAGGAAGCTGTTCTTGAACTAGTTGCATGTTTTCAAGCTTCTGTATCTTCTGCCTGATGGAAGAGGTTGTAGGAGAGCATTACCGTGGTGGGATAGGTCTTTGATGATGTTGGCAGCCTTTCCGCGGCAACAAGAAGTGTTACTGGAGTCCATGGATGGAAGGTTGGCTTCTGTAATGGTCTGGGCTGTGCTTTCTGTAGTTTCTTATGATCCTGCATTAAGGTATTCAGAACACATTGTTGACGATAGAAGTAAACTGTTTGAATTCTTCATGTCATGTAACCTTCAATGATATTGAGAGATGTTGCAACTTTAAACCTGCAAACAGCTTTTCAAACTGTACCACTCTTGTATCACATCTTAACATGACAATCTCCAATTGAGTTCTTAACAAAAGTACTGAATCAAATTATGCATTTATATGCTGCCTTTGAAAAAGTCTTTCAAACTCTATCCTGTCCCTCCACATAGGGGAAAGCTGGGCAAATTATCACTCATGCCAATCACTGATGACTTGATTTATATTTCAAATCAGCATTGACTAAATGACATCTTCAATAATTTTTTTTTTTCACTTGCTAAAGTGAGAGTGGAATATAAACTACGCTTTCCTGATCTTGCATTGGAACTCTGCTATGGGAGTGTGAATCTGCAACCTGTATCATCCCTAACTAGTGAAAATCTGTCTCACAAATGAAAACTAACAAAAGGAAACACTGGACAAGATAAATATTCACAAATTGAGCAGGACCAGTGGAAATTCAGACTAAATCATTCTGAAGAATTTTTGAAGCATTCATGTTCTTTTTCCTGTTGCTGCTTAAAATATCCAAATGGATTATCTTATTACAGTTTTCAAATTTGTTTCCAATTTGCTTGCAGTATATGGAGCAAAAGAGACCACTAAGATGAAGAACTGATGATAAATCAATATTTTCCTCAGTGTGGAGCTATGCCAAAGCACAGACGTTGTGAGGCCTTCTGTCAGGGAAGAAGACTGAGATCACTTGCTAAGCTTTAGCAATGCTCCACAGCAGAAAATAAAACTGAAGCAAGCTGATTTCCATTGCCTGCATCTGTTTTTGAATAGTGCTGGCTGTTGTAAAAATGATTCTGCCAACTCCATGTCGTTCTGTACTCAGCGGAGGTCTATGCATGAGATTTTCAAATGATAATTCTCATTTTTTCAGTTAATGAAGCAAGCAGATCATCCCACTAACTTTCATTCACATTAAACGTGGTCTGATGGTTATTGAGCAATTTCAAAAATTATTGCCTCTTATACTACTTCTTGTTTGAAGAATGCATTGTATGATTAGTTTTACTTTTAAGACAAGCTCAGAACACTTGCCAAAAATAAATTGCACTCAAATTGATGATTGCAGACTGGATTTTTGTTGTATTTCATGTTCAAAAATTTGCAAATGTTCATGCAAAAACATCAGTATAATTGGAAAACGAGGGCAGTTAATAAACATATGTAATTCCATTTCTGGTGCTTAAATTGGCTTGCAATAACTTCAAATGGGTAATAGCAAATGAGCAGCTCATGTTACAGTCTACAGTTAACTTAATTCTTAAGAGAACTGAGTGGAATAGAGGCCATACATTCTGAAGAAAGATCATCAATTTGAAATCCCAACTTTGTTTCTTTCTCCATGAATGCTACCAGGCCTGCTGTGTATTTGTAGCATTATCTGATTTGATCCATACCCTTTTGCCTTCAGGTGTTTTATGCCACCACTCCAGAAATAATTTCACTTTGCTTGAGTCGTATTCAACCTTATGCTTATATTACCTATCATCAAGCTGCAGACTTGACAAAATGTATTTGTCAATCAGTCAGCCCTGGTCCAAGCATGATGTCCCAATGAGGGTAAACATTTCAGCTCAATTTTCTATGGGAACCTACCCCCTTTTCTCTCAAATGAATTCAGGACTTGCCCCTACTACTCTGCTTGCATTTTAAAAAGACATATGGCATCTTTTGTGTATAGACGTGTTTCCTGATATCGGTTCTGAATTTCTCCTTTACTAGAATAGACCTATGTTCTTACAGCGTACTTGAAATAATATGGAGGATTGACATTTTCTATTCCAGTATCATTATTAGGTCTTGGTTCAGTAATCTATGAGGTGTACAAAATTTTCAGAGGTATAGATAGAGTGGACAGCCAGAGACGTTTTCCTAGGGTGGAGGTAACTATTATGAGGGGCATAGTTTTAAAGTGAGTGGAGGTAGATATAGGGGAGACATCAGAGGTAGGTTCTTTACTCAGAGAGTGGTCGGGGCGTGGAATGCATTGCTGGAGAGGGTAGTGGAGTTGGCTTCATTAGGGGCATTTAAGCGGCTATTAGACAGGCATATGGATGATAGTATAAGGTAGGGGTGGAGGTTAGATAGACCTTAGGTTTAGGGTAAAAGTTCGACACAACACCGTGGGCCGAAGGGCCTGTACTGAGCTGTACTGTTCTATGTTCTAATTCATTTGGAATGTATTGGAGCAAATCACTGATATCCTGAGAAATTCAGTAATGTCTGGACAGTTGAACAACAATATGGTCAGGGGAGCATGGTGGTACAGTGATTAGCCTTGCTACCTCACAGCACCAAGGGCCTGGGTTCAATTCTAGTCTTTGGTCAGTGCCTGTATGGAGTTTGCACGTTCTCTCTATGTCTATACGGATTTCCTCCAGATGCTCTAGTTTCATCCCACAGTCCAATGATGTGCAGGCTAGGTGGATTAGCTATGGGAAATATGGGGTTACAGAGATAGGGTGATGAGTCGGTCTGGGTGAGATGCTCTTCGGAGGGTCAGTGCACACTTGATGGGCCAAATGGCCCATATCTGCACTGTAGGGATTCTATAATTCTCAGCCTGTGTGCTGTTTGTTTTAAAGAAATGGTTCTGACGGCGAGTCACTGGATTCAAAATGTTAACTCTGGTTTCTTCCCACAGATGCTGCCAGACCTGCTGAGTTTCTCCAGCAATTTCTGTTTTTGGTTTAAACATTTGGTTGATAATTGTAAAATGTAAAACTTAAGTTGTAATATCTTAAAGTAAGTGTATGACAATTCTAAGGTAGTGACCATTGGACATTTAATCTGATATTAATCTGTACAAAGCCTGCAGATTTTAATGTACAATAACTAACTGCTTACCCATACAGTCTAACAGGAGAGAAGGAGGGTTTCCAGTCCATCAGATTCTTTGAGAGAGCTGTTTGATTAGTCCCATTCCCCAACTGTGCAGTATTTTTTTTGTTTTCAAGTATTCATTCAATTCCTTTTTGGAAGTTACTGTTCAATCTACCTCAACATTCTTTCAGGCAGTGCTTTTTGGGTCATCGTATCTTTTTATGTAAAATACAGTTCACCTTGCCTTCCTACAGCATAATGTTTCCCAAATTTCAGGGGCTGCGATCAATCATTTCATTCATGAGCACTAACAAAAAAAGATATCTGATGATGAAGAACTGAGCACTTCAAGCATTCTTTTCTTGTTTATATTATCAGTTATATTAACTTTTAATCAAGATTTCCCTGGAATAGGATAATTGGCCAGCAAAGAATGAAACAGAATCATAGATAATTGTACATGACAGTTATAATTACAATTTTCACTTGGTGACATAGTAATTAGATGTGACAAAAGAAAATGTTTGGATGAGTTAACTAAAAAGAAATTAAAATGTTCTTGCAAGCCCAAAGGGAACTAGCTCATTAGTAAGTAACTTAATGTATTAACTGCTGTTATTGACAAAGCATGGATTTCAATAGTTTTCCCTGATATAGGTTTCATTTTATCTTTTGATTAAATTATATAATGCAGAAATGTGCATGTTGTCATACAGTGAGCCTCCAAACACCAGGTGTAGTTTTAGATAATGCATTTATAATTTATTTACTATTGTATATCCCCCAAATGTGTCCATGGTGCCTTAAACTTCTTTAAGCTCCAAAGGTAGTCAGTTAATAATGATAACAATCTGAGTAACGGCTTTTCAGATGGAAACTTCTTGAAGTTTCTTGGCATGTCTACTTGATTGGTATTATCTCTCAAAGAAGAAGAATGATAGTCACATGGCATCTGAATTGATGTGTTGACCACCAATTATTGTTATTTTCATGTAGAAAACCTACACGTTTGTGATTAATAATTGATTCCTGAGTTTCTTTTGCTACCTTGTTAAATACAGGCAGAAAGTGTTG
Source organism: Rhincodon typus (assembly GCF_021869965.1). Lineage (NCBI taxonomy): Eukaryota > Metazoa > Chordata > Chondrichthyes > Orectolobiformes > Rhincodontidae > Rhincodon > Rhincodon typus. The sequence continues at coordinate 46,314,557 of NC_063341.1, forward strand.
GAAATACTTGGCATCATCTGTTTGTGTTTCTGATTTCTGGCTCTGCAGCATTTTATCTTCTTTTAACATAGAACATAGAACAGTACAGCACAGTAGAGGCCCTTCGGCCCACGATGTTGTGCCGACCTATTATCCTACTAAGATCAAACTACCCTGCATACCCCACATTTTACTATCTTCTATGTGCCTATCCAAGAGTCGCTTAAAAGCTTCTAAAGTATCTGACTCCACTACCACTGCCGGCAGCGCATTCCACACACCCACCACTCTCTGTGTGAAGAACCTACCTCTGACATCTCCCCTATACCTTCCTCCAATCACCTTAAAATTATGCCCCCTCATAATAGTCATTTCCGCGCTGGGAAAAAGTCTCTGACTATCCACTCTATCTATGCCTCTCATCATCTTGTACATCACCTTGATTGAGAATTTGTAGGCTTGCTTTCCAGTCAATGGTACCCTACCAAATTCTTTGGCAACAGATGGTATTTATCACTTTAATACCTAAATGATAAACTGGCAGAATAGACAGAGTACCAAATGTAATCAATTGTCATTTTCCTTGATTTGTTGCCCAGATAAAGAATCTTGCACTCCCTACCAATCCTTAAAAGAAATTCTAGAAAAACCAAGGCAATGCAAAAGGAGCAAAAAGCTAGCTTTAAAAAAAAATCTTCTCCCTTTTCCCGACCTTTGCATGTGATAAATGGGTATTCCCTCAGCAAATATCAGAAAATCAACTGTAACATCTTTTGCACCATCTTACTCTTTCCTTGCAGTCTAGATACAGCTATGGCTGGCATTAAGTACTGCATCTCTGAAGCATCTAATTCTGAATATCTTGCCTAGAAAGTATGAAGCGTGATCCTAATATTTCCTTTAACTGTATTCTCTTGTTTTTTCTTAGTAAACACTTTCTGGACTGAAGATGTGCTAGCTTCCATAGAACATGATTTTCAGAAACTTCTAGTAAACAAAAGCAAACTAATCTCCCTCCTGGAAGTTCACTTTCTTGCATTGTGTAGACATTCCAGTCAAACCAAAACAAAGGAACAGCAGACAAGAGGTCCAGCTTAGCCAGTTCTGAACCAAGGGATGGCTTGAATCTCATTATGCCCAATGCCAAAGGACAGACAGTTACCTCCCACAACACGCAGTAGTTTTGAAACAAAATCAGAAATTGCTGAGAAACGTCAGCAGATCTGGCAACATCTGTGGAGAGAAATCAGAGTTAACGTTTCAGGTCCAGTGACTCTTCTTCAGAACTGGCTTTGGCCCAGTAGTTTTGACCCAATGCATTGAAACTATTCCGTGAATTAAACTGACTCCTCCAGGAAATCCACTCACATGACTGAAATGCTGTTTATTTTTTAATTGTTTAAAGTATGTCACTTTGAACTCTTCCCTTATACTGCTTTTTACCATTGGAACAAGTAGCTCCATGCTGAGCCAAAGCCTGCTCTATTCTTGAACTCGCTCAAAACTTAATTTTCAGGAAGGATCCTATATTTCACCTGAAATGAGAATCACAGATATTTTCTGATCAACCTGTTCACAGAAGTTATCACATACCGCTGAAACAGATGGAACTTACACTTTGGTCTCCTGGCTGGGAGGTACCTGAGTGTCGCAAGAGCCCTCCTGCAAAAATCATATGTAGTAAGTTCTGTGGAGATATAGTGGTTCTTCTTCAAATTAGATTATTTTTAAATCAATCTGTCCACGGATGTTATTACACACCTCTGGAGCGGGTGGGGCTTAAACCCATGTCTCCTGGCTCAGCAGTAGGGCACTACCACCACACCACACTATCCTTCCTGCAAGACTCATACTGCTAAACCTTCGACTGTATCCAGCTGCATCCTCTGTCCTACAAAAAAGGAATTCTGCCAGAATAGCCAGCTACATGAACACATTGGACATTGACGTACCGGACTGTAAATCATACGAATCTTTTTTGAAGTCATTCATAACAATAACTTATTTTCTTCTCTCTTCTTTCATCCTTGTGTGCCTGTATGTGCAATGTTGCAAATTATCTCTTTGATTTGAATACACCAGCCGCTTTGTTACAAACTTAAACAGAATTTGTTGTGAGTTTAAAAATTGGACTTCACAAACAACAGGTTTGTTGGGCAGTGGTGGAGGAGGTGTATATGGGAATAGTTAATAGACCAAGGTCTATACCGAAATGGAGCAGAAATACTGCAGTGAGTAACTTACCTCCCTACTCCCCAAAGACTGTCTATCATCTGCAAGGCATAGTTAGTAGTTTGATAAGATACTCCTCACTTGCCTAGATAAGCGTAGGTCTAACAACACTCAAGAAGCTTGCCACTATCCAGAATAAAACAGCCTGTTTGATTGGCACCACATCCACAAGCATCCATTCCCTCCACCACTAATGCTCAGTAACAGCAGTGTGTATTATTTAGAAGATGCACTGCAGAAATTCACCAAAGATCCTTAGACAGCACCTTCCATACCTATGACCACTTCCATCTAGAAGGACAAGGGCAGCAGATGCATAGGAACACCACTACCAGCAAGTTCCCCTCCAAGCCACTCACCATCCTGACTTAGAAATGTATATCACCATTCCTTTTCTGTCACTGGGTCAAAATCCTGGAACACCTTCCCTAATGCATTGTGGATGCACCTACAGCACGTGTAATGCAGGTGGTTGAGAAGCCAGCTCACCACCACCTTCCCAAGGTCAATTAGAGAAGGGTAATAAATGCTGGTCCAGAACCCATGTCTCACAAATGAATTAAAGAAAGATGTTATGCAGTGAAATTGGGATATTTAACCTATTAATTTATTATAAAAGTTTCCTGCAGTCAATTACTGAAATATTGTATTCACTTTTTTTGTCATAAAATATTATTTAATTAAGAATTATGTTGATATTTATGTCCCTCACCTTTGTTACCATGGGAGCAGCACATCCTTCACTCAAACATTGCTGTGCATGTAATGATTTACATCCCCACCTGCTCATTTCATGAAGATCACTCCTGTGGCTACGCTTGCCATTGTCATTTCCCAGATGAAATTAAATGATGATAATATGGAGAATCAAGGGCATAAATGTACATCCTAACATCCCCCTCAGCAGCCCACTGAGTCGCTCAGCTATGGAATGACTTTCTCTTTAAAATAATCAAATGGATGAGTAGCCATAATGAGAGGAATTTTGTTCCATTCATACCAATTTATTCTTCAAAAAGAGATTGAACGCTATGATAGTTGATTTTGCAGTCTGTTAGCCGAGAACTGCTCAGTCAGCTGTTGTGGACTTTTGTGATAGATTCCATCACAGCTTTCAGCCTCAACCAGTTTTTAAGAGCAAGGCTGTAAATAATGCTGGACTTAATGTATTTGGAATTACAGGAAGGCCAATTTAAACTGATATCAGTAGTTTGCTGTAAAGGTCACTTCCACTTTTGTTCTGGGTGGTAGGATGTACAACTAAGAAAGGCAGAACTGAACGTTCTATTCTCGCTCCAAGCATAGGTTTTATAGTGTTAGCTGAGCATTTCTGCATTTCACAAGAAAGTCAAGGTAAAAAGGAAATAGTCTTCTTATTCCAGAGGAAAAAGTCTCTATTGCACAATATTGCACCATTTTTAACAAAATATTTGTCATTGTAGAGCATTTTTATTCAGTTCCATCAGCATTCATAATGTTGTTATGACACAGGGTTCACAGAAGTTGTGTAGTGCATAATGGGATATTTATATTTTCATATCTTAGCTAATGTTCTAACTTCACTTCTGCTCGGTGACTCTTCAATATTTCTTTCTCTCTAAGCATTGATATCCAGTTGAGATGGAGTGTTTGATGGTGTTCTCTTAATTATTTGTGCTAACAGGAAAAAAAATGACAAAAAACAGAAATTTATCACTTCTGTAATGAACATCAAATCTTAAAAAAGCAATATTTCTGATAGGAAATGTAATGTTTGTAAAAGAATCCTGTGCAAATTTGCAGGAATATAATGGCAAACAAATATGGGTCCTGACTTTAAATTCTGCCCTGAATGATTCGCAGGATTGATCACACCGCAAGTTCGCACTCAACTAACTCTTATACCTAATGTAAAGGAAGTTATTTATGGTTATTGGAGGCAAATCATTTCAGCCTCCAGGACATTGTTGCAGCAGGTTGTCAGGGTAGTATCAGCCTAAGCATCTTCAGTTGCTTCATAAATGACTTTCCCTCCAATATAATCTTAGAAGTGGGAACATTCATTAATATTTGCACTCAGTTCAGATTCATTGACAACTGCAGACTAACATATGAATCAGGAGCTGGCACAGCCTTTTGAGTCTGCTCGGCTATTCACTAACATCATGGCTAATCTAATTGTGACCTCAGCTCTACTTTCTTGTCTCCCTGTGATATTTTTTGACTCCCTTGTTAGTCAAGAATCTAGGTATCCCCATCTTAAAAGTATTCAATCACACAGCTTCCATCACATCTGGGGAAGAGAACTCATGACCCTGAAAGAAAAACAAAACAAAGAACTGCGGGTGCTGGAGATCTGAAACAAAAACAGAAATTGCTGGTGAAACTCAGCATTTGTGCAAAGAAAGCAGAATTGATGTTTTGAGGCTGGTGAATCTTCATCAGACTTGATAGCAGCTTGGAAAATGTGGTATCTATGCTGAAGACAACATTGGGGGAGTGAGGGAGGATGGGGAAGTGGAGAGGTGAGCAAATAGCTGGGGATGGAGCCCAGAAGCAGAGAGATGTGAAAGAGGTAGGTAAATGATGGAATTATGGATATCAGGCCAGGAGAGAAGAGGAGCTGAGTAAGTGATAATACGAGCTAAAGGTAGCAGAGAATGGGTAGTCTATGCTGAAATCAAACTATGTAATGTGATAATAGGTCTGAGGGTGGGTGAAAATGGGTTGGCTGTGCTCAAAGCAACCTGTGTCATATCAGGACAGAGTGTGGGGGTAGGTAAAAAAACATGGAAGGATGGAATCAGGCTCTAAAGTTATTGAACTCAATGTTGAGCCCTAGAGGCTGCAGGGTCTCCAAGAGGAAACTGAGATAATTTTCTTTGAGCTTGCATTGAGGCTCACTGGAACACTGCAGCAGGCCTAGAACTGAAATGTTGGTGTCGGAACACGGTGGTGTGTTGAAGTGACAGGCAACTGGAAGCTCAGGGTCATTTTTACAGGCAGGACATAGATGTTCTGCAAAGTTGTCACCCAGCCTATATTTCATCTCCCCAGTGTAGAGGGGGCCACACTGTGAACAGAAAATAGAGTGGAATAGATTGAGCGAAATCACTGCTTCACCTGGAATGTTTGTCTGGAGCCTTGTACAATGAGGAGGGAATAGGTAAACAGGCAGGTTTTACACCTACTGTGATTGCATGGGAAGATGAAGTGGGGTGAATGATTTTACTGTCACGTGTATTTTACAGTGAGAAAAAACTGAAAGGTTTTCCAGGGCCACCACAATCCAGTGTCATTTTGAATGGCTTTGTGAAGTGAAGTGAACAAGTGAAAAAGTATAGCACTGGAACAGGCCCTTTGGCCCTCCAAGCCTGTGCTGACCATGATGCTCTAATTAATCTAAAAACAAACCTGCCATTTTTTGATCCGTATCTCTCTATTCCCTCCCTGTTCATGTACCCATCTCGTTGCCTCTTAAATGTCTTCAATACACCCACTTCCACCACCTCTTTTGGCAGTGCATTCCAGGCTGCTACCACTCTCTGCATGATAAACTTCCTTCACACATCTTCCTTAAACACTCCCCCTCTGACCTTGACCCTGTGCCCCTTTGTAATTGAAACTTTAACCCTGGGAAAATGCCTCTGACTATCCACCCTATTTATGCCTCTCATAATTTTGTACACCTCTATCAGGTCTCCTCTCAGCCGACGTCTTTCCAGTGAAAACAATCTTAATCTTTTTAACCTTTCCTCATAAGCAATGCCCTGGAGACCAGGCAACATCCTGGTGAAGCTTCTCTGTGCTCTCTCCGAAGCTTCAGCATCCTTCTGGTAGTGGAGTGACCAAAACTACACACAATACTCCAAATGTGGCCTGACAAGGGTTTTATATAGCTGCAACATGTATTGCCAACTCTTGTACACTCCCTGACCCAGTGATATGCCTTCTTAATCACCTTGGCTTCCGGTGTTGCCACTTTCAGGGAACTGTGGACCTGCACGCCCAGATCCGTCTGAATATTAGTGTTCCTAAGGCTTCTGCCATTTACAATATAATTCACACCTAAATTTGATCCTCCAAAATGCATCACCTCACATTTGTCTGGATTAAACTCCATCTGCCATTTCTGTGCCCAAGTCGCCTATCTATCTATATCCTGTTGTATACTTTCACAATCATCGGCACTTACAGCAACTCCACTAATTTTCGTGTCATTAGCAAACTTGCTTATCAGACCACCCACATTTTCCTCCTGATCATTTATATGTACTACAAACAACAAAGGACCTAAGCCTGACCCCTGTGGAACACCACTATCCACCATTATCCTCTGTCTTCTATGACCAAGAAGATACTTATTTTAAGAATAAGAATAAACAGTTATAGCTTAAAGAGAGTCCATCAGTCCTGACCCAGTTCATCATCAACAAAGCCTGCACTGCCAGCCCTTTTCCACCACCTCATCCCCATCCACACCAGACCCAACCAAGGTTGAAGTCACCATATTCCACAGCTGGGCAAATTCTCTTCCTCCACTGCCTCACCAGTTCTACCAATGTCAGAGTCACATCTCTCATCACTGGGCCCAGCTCATTGAAATCACTGTGATGCCCTTCCACCACCACTTCACCGCTGCCAGTGTCAGACCCAACCAATGACAAAGTCACCGAGCCTCAGGCATGATTCTTTTGCCGCTGGGCCTACATTGCTGTGTCACCTCCGCCAAAGTAGCAGCCATCGATTCCGATACCAGGTCCCGTGCTCTCCCCAGAAAAGTAAGTAGGGGCTCACTCGAATCTGCTCTGAGCTCACTCACTGTCACCAAGAAGTTCACGCTGGGCTCACTCGAGTCTGCGCTGAGTCCATTCCAGTTCCAGGCTGGGCTCACTCGAGTCTGCGCTGGGGTCCACTCGAATCCACACTGGGGTCATTCGCTGTTGCTGATGCCGTCTGAGCTCAGGACATGAGGTAAGTAAAGGAAAGGAGAAGAAGGAAAAAAACAAGAAAAGAGAAAAAAAAAGAAATGTGCTCAGAGCGAATGAGCCCAGCTCAGGAGCCCCACTCCTCTATCATCTTGATGATGTGTGAGGAGATGTTAGGAATGGAGGAGGAGTATAGCAGAGTTTCCCAGAAGGTGCGGTCCCTGCAGAATGTTGACAAAGAAGGGGAGAGGAGTATAAGTGTGGCGGTGGCATCCTGCTGGAGGTGGAAGAAATGGTGGCTTACAATCCTTTAGATGTGGAACAAAAGCAGAAGTTGCTGGAAAAGCTCAGCAGGTCTGGCAGCATCTGTGAACAAAAAAATCACAGTTAACGTTTCAGGTCACACCAGGCCTTGTTATCACCTAGCCTGCCATTACACACTACCCATTGTTAGTCACTAACAGTCCCCATTAACAACTAGTTACCCTCCTAGCCAGATCGTTATCAACTCCTTTGTCTATCCAACTCCTCTTCTCTGTCTTTGAGCTCTATCCTATAGTTTACTCCTTATCCCATTCCCTCCCTATTTTCTGCATATAAACCTACATTTTCCCAGCCACCATCAGTTCTGAGGAAGGGTCACCAGACCTGAAACGTTAACTCTGATCTTTTCTTCACAGATGCTGCTAGATCTGCTGAGCTTTTCCAGCAACTCCTGTTTTTGTTCCTGATTTACAGCACCTGCAGTTCTTTCGGTTTTCCTTTGGATGTGGAGGCTGGTGGGTTGCTAAGTGAGGACCAGAGGCACCTAATTGTTATTGTGGGAGGAAAGGGAAGGTGTGAGGGCAGAAATGGCTGGAAGATGGGCTGGACACGGCTAAGGGCCCTGTCAACTCTGGTGCTAGGGAATCCTCAACTGACAAATAAGGTGGACATTTTGGAGGTACCCCTTAGGATGGTGGCATCATCAGAATGGATATGATGGAGATGGAGGAACTAGGAGAATGGGATGGAGTCCTTATAGGAAGCAGGGTGTGAGGGCATATAGTCAAGGTAACTGTGAGAGTCAATGGGTTTGTAATGAGTATTGGTGGCCAGTCTATACCCAAAAATGGAAACAGAAATGTTGAGGAAGGGAAAGGAGGAGTCAGAGACAGACCTAGGTGATAGCAGGGTGAAAATTGGAAGTGAAATTGATAAATTTTTCCAATTACGGATGAGAGAGGGAAGCAGCATTAATGATGTCATCGATCTACCGGAGAAAGAGTTGTGGGTAGTGCCAGAGTAGGAACAAGGAATGTTCCGCACAAAGAGACAGGTATAACTGGGGTCTATGGTCACACCTTTGAACTGAAGTAAGTGAGAGGAGTTGAAGGAGAAGTTCTTCAGAATGAGGACGAGCTCGGTCAGGTAGAGGAGGGTGATGGTGGATGGGGGCAGTTCAGACCTATTCTCCAGGAAGAAGTGGGGAGCTCTGAGACCATCCTGATGGGAGATGGACTTGGAAAGTGATTGCACGTTCATATTAAAGAGGAGGGAACTGGCGCCCACAGACTGGAATTTCTGAAAGAGACATTAAAGGATCAGAAGGAATCGCAGTTGTAAGTGGGAAGAGACTGGACCAGGAGGAAAATGATCTAGTTTAGGTTGGAAGGGATGAGTTCTGTGGGGCAGAAGCAGGCAGAAACAAAGAGTCTACCTGGGCAGTCCTGTATGCGGATTTGGGAAGGAGGTAGAAGCGAGCTATGCAAAGTTGGAGCCTATCAGCTTGGAGGCAGTGGTCAGGAGATAACCAGATGAAATGAGGTTAGTGACCATACTGGACAAATTGGCCTAAAATTTCATGGTGGATGTCATGGTCCAGGTGGAGTTAGGAGAAGGTATCTGAGAGCTGTCACTCAGCCTCTGCAAAGTAAGAGGTCAGTACACCAGGCTACAATAGCACTAGTCTTATGAGCAAGCTTAATTACAAAGTCAGGGTTGGATCTGAGAACACAGAGTGCAGTGAGTTCAGAGGTAGATAGGTTCAAATGGGTAAAGGAGGGCAGAGATATTGAGGCAACCAATGTCATGTCAACAGTTCTTGAAGAATATGTTCAATGCAGGTAATCGGCCAGAAGAAGGGGTCTAGATGGAAGGAGAGTGTTGGAGGTGGATGAAAGGGTCTGTGGGATGGGGAGAGGACTCTCATTTAAAGAAATGAGCATTGCGGCGAAGGTGACAGAAGAAGAGTTCAACGTCATGTAGTGCCTGAATCTTATTGAGGGGAGGACACAGAGGGATAAAATTAAGACCTTTGCTGAGTACGGAACATTCAGCTTCAGAGGGTGAAAGGTCAGAGGGATAGTAAATACTTGACAAGAGGTGGAGTCAGGAGAAAGAATGGAGTCAGAGAGGAAGGAAAGGGAGGGATGTTCCAGAGGGGTGTGGGTGTCTCTGAATTGTTTCAGCTTGTGTTCCATAATGCCTGAAAGGAAGAGAAAAAGTTTATTTTTTATTTATGGAGAATGAAGTGAAACTGGAGGTAGAACAGCTCTGAGAAAGCATGAGATGGTGCTGATGGAGAGAGAGGACTAGAGCATGCATATGGCAGAGCATAGCACTGAGTCCGAGTCTCAGGATGTGGCATGTGAAAAAAAAATCCTTTAAACACATATAAGGTTTCTAATCTGATCAGTTTTCCTACCTGGATACAGGGCCCTTGTGTTGCATGTTGCCATGTAGATGGGCATTCAGTCGGAGATCCCTTAGAAAACCATCAAGAGTTTATGTTATAGCCCCTTTATTCCTAGAGTCATCACAAAAGTTAACAATTTTTAAAAACATCCAAAATTACTTGACTTTCAGCCCAGGTTGACAAAAAGCATGGATCAGGTTTCTGTAAATGACAAAAATGACTATTTGTTGTCAATTAATAGACTGTAGCTTCAGGTAAAAACTATGAGCCATTGGCATATAACTCTACTAGTTAGAGCCCTTACCCCCTTAGAAACAGCCTTCTACACGTACTTACAGACTCACACAGACAGATACAAAACTAACAGAATGTTATGGTTGGGGGAAAGACTGGAAGACAGTTTAGCTGCCACTATCCGCTGATCATTTTTACCTTCTCCAGATACTTACGTTTGTTTGCAGTGACTAAGTCTTACTTATAAAGGTCATTGACTTCTTATTTACATGTCACAGTTTATAGCAACTGGAATGGGTAAATAAATTGGTTGTCTTCAGGCTTGAGGTGCTTTTTACTGCAGAACAAAATCAGAGATCTTACGGTTTCTCCCAAAAGATTCACATACCCAAGCTATACAGTTACGTGGGAGCCAATCACACAGTTTGCAGGCAAAAAGTCGTTGCCATCAATGACTGGTCACTGGTCCATAGACCAATCAGTTACTTGTTGAAATAGATGCTAAAGCTCCATTTGTACACAACTCTTTGGCTCCAACTTGTCTGCAATCTAGGCTTCCACAACTGTATAAACAAGCAGCTGCGTAAATAGTACTTACAACGAGCATCAGGTTACTTGCTTTTAAAAAGTGCAGCAATCCTTCAACAATTTTTGGTTTCAAAATTTTTTTTACCATTTCAGTCCACAATCAAAAGTAAAGTAAAATAAAAGACATGGTTTTTACAGTGAACCATTTCCTTTTTGAACCACTGCAGTCCCTCTGGTGCAGATGCACCAACTGTATTATTAAGAAAGGATATCCATATCCAGGACTTTCATCCAAAGGCAGTAAAGGAAAAGGGATTTAGTATCCTTTTAGATAAAGATAGTGGAATTGGAAGATGCTATCAAAGGAGCCTTGGTAAATTGCTACAGTGTATTTTCTTTATAGTTTGCACAACCGCAGTAATGTGTTGGTAGTGGAATAGTGGTGAGTGAATATTTCAGTTGGTGGATAAGCTAATTTCTTTTGTGGATGAAACATACCTGGGAATTGATGTCAGTGTTGTAGCCATACTCGAACAACTTGGCCAGGGGTGTGGCTTGTTCTGGAGCACATGACCCTATTGCTGGGATGTTGTCAGGGCCCATGGCCCTTGCAATATCCATTGCCTTGATCCACTTCTTGATACCACATGGACTGGGTCAAATTGGCTGGTGATTGTCTTCTGTGATGCTTAGGATCTCAGGAAAAGGTCAAGATGGATCATTGATTTTGCATTTCTGGCTGAAGTCAATTGGTTGGAACCGCTTCATTCTTACATTTTGCACTGATGTGCTGAACTCCCCCATCATTGAGGGGGATAATATTTGTGAACGCTCCTCCTTTCTATCTGTTACTTGATTGTTGAAAGCCATTGGTGACCGGGTTTGTGACGACTGTAGAGTATTGTTCTTTTCTATTGGTCATGGATTTACTGGGCTCTGTTGCTTCTACTGTTTAGCATACAGAGACCTGTAGTGATGCCATGAAACCGGAGCAGTACAGATAAAGTTTATTTAAAATTATTCACTTTTTCTTCAGCAGCTTTCAGTAAATGTTCCTTACCTGGAAAAAAAAATCAAACAAAACTTTTGACAAACTTTCCGAATAGGGCCTGAAATAGATGCTAAGCTCCTAATTTGCTTTGGCAAAGGGTTTAATGCTCATTTTAGGTAAAGGTCTATGAAGATGCTAGTAAATTCATCCCTTCACCAACATGGCAACATCTACATCTCAAGTGCAGATCAGGCACAGGGCATATGTGTCAAAATTGGCTATTATTGTCCATGGGTTAGGCACAGAAAATGTGGATAAATGGGACCAAACATCCCCAATTATCTCTGTAGCACATTGCCAGAGCTAGATAGTCTCTGGATGAGGAATTATGGTTGTACTTGTTATTCCACAGAACTTCTTAGAATTCATTACATGACCAGAGACTAGACGAATATTTTGTGAAGAAAATTTAAATGTCACAACATTCTGCCAATGGAGTTGGCACAGTGGTATTGGAGATGTAGAGAGGGATAATCCCTCATTTAAGATATCCTGTGTCAGAAATTTTTTATTCACTCACAGGATGAGGGTGTCGCTGGCCCGGCAGCATTTATTGCCCATCCCTAATTGCCCAGAGGGCAGGTTAGAGTCAACCACATTGCAGTGGATCTGAAGTCACATGTCGGCCAGACCAGGTAAGGATGGCAGTTTCCCTCCCTAAAGGATATTAGAGAACCAGATGGGTTTTTCCGACAATTGACAATGGATTCACGGTCATCAATAGATTGTTAATTCCAGATATTTATTGAATTCAAATTCCACCATCTGCTGTGGTGGGATTCGAACCCTGGTCCCCAGAATGTTATCTTGGTCTCTGGATTAACTGTCCAGCGATTGGTGGGATGTTATCTGTGAGGAAAGATGCTATACTGGAAATCTGAAAGTCTGTACCCAACCACCCCCCACCCACCAAAAACAACAGTGAAATCTAGGTCAATGGACAATTTCAACACTGAACTGATAGATTTTTGTTTGCAAAGTATTAAAGATCATGGAAATAACTTAGATATGTAGAACTAAAATCCAGATCGACCATTATTTAATTGAGTTGTGGAATTGCCTCAAGAAACTGAATGGCTTAATTATATTCACGTTTTAATTCTTATCAGTTGCCTTAAAAAGCACATTTCCAAAAATAGTTTTAATAAATTAAATTTAACACCTCATATGACCAGTTGGGAATGCACTATAGGTTCACCAGCATCTGAAAAGTGAAAAGACAGATTAATACTCCAAGTCCAAGGCAGTTGTGCATTTCTACAATATTTAAGCTTGTCGTTCAGATTTTAAACATTCTGTTTTTCAGTTTATCATCTATGGAATTATTAGCAAGTTGAATTTTATTTCAAATGTGCACTATCTTTTATCCTAAGGCTGGACATTTTTGTAAAATTAAAGGAGTACCAATACAGCGAATTTCTGCAACATTGTCTAGAAGCAGCCACTGGAATGTTTTGCCTAAAGCTATATTTGTAGTACAGATTTTTATAATCCACCAAGGTATTAACTACAAATACATGGTGAAGCTATAACTAAGAAAAATCCAAGGTCAAGGTTGAACTCCGTATGTTGGTTTATTCAGCAACAAAAATCAATGCTACACCACTTGGACACAAGAGGATGCACAGTTATTTCAGCTGTTCAAACATGTTGGAGGTGAATAGATGCAACCACACATTTAAACCAAATGTTTACCGAGCAAATTTGGTGTTGCATTGTATGAGTAAAGTCACCATAGCACTCCATAGGGCTGCTCCCTCATTGGAGAGAGAGATGAATGGTGGTTCAACTTGGGAGTCACCATGCCTCAGACAAGGGAAGCCATTGAGAAGGAGAGATGATTCAACACAGAGGGACATGTGTGGTTTCAAGTTTCAGTCCTTTAAATTATGAAAGTGATTCAGTAAAACCGAAAGTCTTCATTTCTTGGAAAACAAGATAAGAAGAGATGCTAAAGGCTATGTGGTTCAGAAGGTTTATACAATGAACAAGGTCATTTGAGCCATTATGCCCGTGTTCCTAATAAGAGTCATTGGATTCAATATTTCTCTCCAGAGATGCTGTGAGGCCTGGTACCTTTCTTCAGCACTTTCTGTTTTTACATCAGATGCCCTGCATACACTGTATTTTGCTTTTATTATTATGCTCCTCACTTGGTTAAAGCAATGCTAAATGAATTCCATTATCTTCTTCGTCCTTACAGCCCTCAATCATTCTCTAGTTCAGATTTTTATATCGGGTATATAATGTAGATGTTACCTATTTGTTTATCTATTTGGATTGCACTTACTGAACCAAAAGTAATGAACGTAGCAGAATATGCTCTGCCTATAGAGTAGCAGGTATGTTAAATAAAATTCCAACAAAAGCAGCTTCTATTGAGAAAGAAACTGGATAAATATTTCCGTTGAGATGAGATTGAAGGTCATCAGAGTAGATGCAGACATATATTTAGTAGTTTCCAAGTCCTCTTTGTTGTAACATTCATGGCAACACACTCACCAAGACTGAAAAATAGAAGTGAAATTGAACATGGTGACATGAGGTCAACCATCTTTTTTAAATAAGGGAAAGAAAACATTATACTAGACTTCAGTGCCTTTGCGCTGTTCACTCATTTGCTTGGAAGACCTCACCATCTTCCCCTTGCATCTGCAGCAGCACTAACAGTTGTGCCACCCACTTTCATCTCACTCAATCCGTCCTTTTCTCTCATTCTAGGAGAAAATGATCCGTATGAGGGCAGGAAGAGTTAAGACAGGTGGTGAGGTACCTGACACGTGCTTCTTCACTCCCTATAAGGAGAAGGTCCCAACTGTGACCATCCCCAGTTGTCACCAAACCAAGCTCTTGGATTGATGTTGGAGGCTCCACTTAACTTACTGTGATGGGATTCCTGACTGAAGGTGGTCTTCCTTGAGTTGACTGAGTACTACCCTCTTCTATTTAAAAGACGTTGACCATTTGGTTGAAGCAATTCAATATATCTGCCATGTCTGTTGACACATGGTGCAGATGCTGCATAGGGTCAGACAGCAACAAATATGACAAGCTGTCTGGCTTTGAGTCTACCCTAAAAGACAAGGTAGGGCAAGGCCTAGATGCTGTGAGCATCCGAGTAGGCACAGGGTGAATTAGTGCTAGGAGAGCAAGCATGCAGCCCTGAGATGCAGCCTGGTCCAATCTATGAGCTGGGTGCCTGTCCCTGTGCACAAAGTGTCCCTCCAGCAGCTTTGCCATGATAGGTACCAATGCACTCCAAAACACAGCATCACACTGCAAGAACATACCATAAACGGACTCAGATGTGCTGTGTGGGAGCAGAGAGACATGTGTCAGATGTCAAGGTCCATGGATGTGGGCTGCATGTAGCTGCCATTCTGGAGTCTGTCCTGAGATGTTGGTGCTGGGTTTCAAATGTGGACCTCTGGAGGAGCAGGCTGTGAGCTGGAATCACCAAGAACCTCTCCTGACTTTCATGTCAGGATTGTCAGTGTTTAGTTTCTATCTGTCCCAAGCTACAATTGGAACCTTTTTTATTCAGTCTTGGGACTTGGCCATTGCTGGCTGTGCCGGCATTTATTGCCTATATCTAGTTGCCCCTGAGAAGGTAGTGAGCTGCCTTCTTGAACCGCTGCAGTCCACATGTTGTGGGTTGACCCACAATGCTATTAGGGAAGGAATTCCAGGATTTTGACCCAGTGACAGTGAAGGAATGTTGATATATTCCCAAGTCAGTATAGTGGCTTCAAGGGCAACTTGAAGGTGTTGGTGTTACCTTGTATCGGCTGCCTTTGTCCTTCCAGATGGAAGTGATTGTGGGTTCAGAAAGTGCTGCCTAAGGATGTTTGATGAATTTCTGCAGTGCATTTTGTAGATTGTACACACTGTTGCTACTGAACATCAGTGGTGGAGGGAGTGGACCTTTGTCGATGTGGTGCCAATCAACCTACATGCTAATGAGGTGAGATTCAATGTGCTAAAGTGGTTGAAAATGAGCAATAATCCCCAGTAATAGGTATCACACTGCTCTTTAGCAACAATCTTAACACCTGGAACTCTGTTGGAAAATGTTGCTCTTAATGGTTAGAAAGGCTTCGCTGGACTTCTCATATGATTATCCAAGATTTCACACCATATAAAATTCCACTCTATCTGTCCCACAGTTTCAATAGAGTTCTTTGTTGACATTTCCAAAGGACAGTTATTATGGCATTGGGAATGTTTGGTTGGGTTCCAAAAGCTTTGAATATTTCATCAGGGGGTTTTACATTCACAATTTGATTGATAGTTTAAAAATGATTGATTGGTTGATTGATTTTATTGTCACCTGCACCAATTTGCAGTGAAAAGCTTTGTTTACGAGCAGCACAGGCAGTTCATAGCAAGCAAAGGATATACAGATCAAAAAGACTTGGAGGCATACAGGTTACATTATTTGAGGCTAGAGTCCATTCAACAGTTTGACACTAGCTGGAAAGAAGCTGTTCCTTGTGCATGTGTTCAGGCTTCTGCATCTTAAGATGCTATTAAGGATTTGTTGTCTTTGTTGTGATTACTGAATAGAAGGGTGTGTGTTTCTATAAAAAGATCATTGAGACTTAGATGCTTTGAATAGATTTCATGCATGGCACTTTTTCACCATCAAGAGTATATTAGATTGTTAGAAGTGTTTGTGATTTCACCTCCACATGGTTCCTGGGGTCTGGCAATGGTGGATACTGCACAAGTCATTTTAGAAGTGACCTGAGGGCTATGGGAGCATTTGGGGAAGGGTAGAATCATGAATTGGCATGAAGTGGTAGTTGTTTGCATGAGGGGGAATGGGGTTGAGGTAGTGTGGGTGCAGCAAAATATAGAGGGTTAAGAACTTATACAAAAGCTGGGATAAAGCACCAGAGAAACAAACCACATCAACACCCTTCTAGTTCCACGAGCTATGATCTTCTTCCAAGGTTGGTAGTCTCAACTCAAACCTGCTCCCACATCTGTGGAGCAAAATACTAAATAAAAACCAAGAAAACTGCAAATGCTGTAAATCAGAAATTGCTGGAAAAGCTCAACGTGTCTGGTAGCATCTGTGAAGAGAAATCAGAGTTAACATTTCAGGTCCAGTGACCCTTTTTCTTAACAGGTTCTGAGAAAGGGGTCACCAGACCTGAAACATTAATGCTGACTGCTCTTCACAAATGCTGCCAGACCTCCTGAGCTTTTCCAGCAATTTGTTTTTTTTTGTTTCTGTGCAGTGAAAATTAAGTCAAACCAGTTTGTTTAAGACAAAGGCAGGTCTGCCAAATTGAGGAAAATCTTCATGCCAACCAATTGCCTTGGAAGTGGAAATCTGATCCCTAGTCACTCCTATCTCTATTTTAATCAATTGTATCTTTAACAAGTAAACTTATAGGATCACTAATGAACTCAAGTTCTCACAAGCATTTTGTTTATTAAGATTTGACATTATAACATGGTATTTATTAGTAGTCCCAAGCCCATATTGAAACTTTGCTCATAACCATGTCTGCAATTTGGCTTTGAAGTGTTTAAATATTGTACTATGCTGAATATAAGTATCATATTGCCATAAAAAGATAGAAAATTTACAACCCTCTAATGAACAGATTTCACTGCTAAGCCAGAATTAGTAAGAACCACATCCAATGATGAAAAGACCATATTTGTCCATGCAGAATGTTGTGCACTTCTATTTTCAATCTACATTTCCAAACTGTATATGATTGCCTTCCTCAAAATACATGTTAACATCTGTGTCTGGTATAGAATCATATAATACAGAAGAGGTCCTTTGGCCCATTGAGTCTACACCAACAAAAACTACTCTAAATCTACACTAGTCCCACTTTATGGTGATTAGCCCATAGCCTTGAACATTATGACATTTCAAATTTCATCCAAGTACTTTTTAAAAGGCTGTGAAAATTCCCACTTCAACTATCATCCCAAGCAGTGCATTCTAATACCCACCACCCTCTGGGTTAAAATGCTGGGTGAATTTCCTCTAAATCCCTTCTAAACCTCCTGCCTTTTGCCTTAAAATCAGGCACCCTCCTTATTGACCTTTCACCTAGGGAACAGCTACTTTCTATCCACCTTCTCCATGCCCTCCATAATCCTTCACACCTCAGTCAGGTCCCATCTCAGCCTTCTCTATTCTGAAGAAAATAACCTGAGTTTATCCAGCATCTCTTCAAGGCTAAAATTCTCTATCCCAGTCAATGCCTTAATGAACCTCCTCTGCATTCCCTTCAGTAATATTATATATTTTTTTTTAATAGTGCAGTGAACAGAACTACACACTGTACTCAAGCTGATAGCCTAACCAAAGTCCTGCACAACTCCAGCATGATCTCACTTCTCTTATAATCTATGCCATGACTGATAAAGATGTGTCCTCTATGGCTTTTTAACTATCCTATTAATCTATTCTGCTGCCTTCAGGGATCTGAGACCAAGCACCCAAGATCCCTCTGCTTCATGGTCACCTGTCATTCATTGAGTACTCCCTTGTTTTGTTATTTCTTCTCAAGTGCATCACCTGAAAATTATCAGGGTTAAACTCCACCTGCCACTGATCTGCCCATCTGACCAATCTGTCTATATCCTCCCAGCCTCACTATCAATCTTCTTCACTGTCAACCACTGGCAAATGGTAAGGACTATAGGCAGTGTGTGAGAGTTACAAACTGAAATTTTGCTGATGTTAAAATATTTGTGAATTTTGTGGCTATTTGTACATGTATTCTATATTTAATAAGCCAAGGTTTCA
>NC_063341.1:46337948-46510124 GCF_021869965.1 Rhincodon typus
ATGGAAACAGGCCCTTCAGCTCAAACTGGTCCATGCTAACCATGGTACCCTCTCAGCTCGTTCCAATTGCCTGTATTTGGTCCATATCCCTCTAAACCCTTCTCATCCATGTACCTATCCAAATGTTTTTTTAAATGTTGCTACAGTACCTGCCTCAACCACTTTCTCCAACTGCCCATTCCATATACGCACCATCCTCTGCATGAAGAAGTTTGCCCCTCAGGTCCTTCTCAAATCTTTACTCTCTCACTTTAAACTTATGTCCTCTAATTTTCAATTCTCCATCCCTGGGAAAAAGACTATATGCATTCATCCTATCTATCCCCATCGTGATTTTGTACACCTCAATACAGCCACCCCTCGTTCTCCTATATTCCAAGGAATAAGGTCCTATCCTGGCCAATCTCTCCATATAACTCAGGCCTACTAATCCTAGCAACATCCATGTAAACCTTTGTATACTTTCCAGTTTAACTATGTCTTTCCTATAACAGGGTGACAAACTGTACACAATACTCCAAATGCGGCCTCACCAATGACTTGTACAACTGTAACATAATGTCTCAACTCCTATACTTAATGCCTTGGCTGATAAAGGCCAGCATGCTAAATGCCTTTTTCACCACCTTGTCTACCTGTGACACCTCTTTCAACGAACTACATACTTGTACTTCTAGGTCCCTCTGTTCCACAACACTCCGCAGGACCTTACCATTTACTGTACAAGTTCTAACTTGGTTTGACTTTCCAAAGTGCAACACCTCACACTTATCTGTATTGAATTGCATTTGCCAATCCTCAGCCCATTTCCCCATCTGATCAAGATCCCTCTGTAATTTTTGATAACCTTCTTCGCTATCAACTGGGTTGACAAGTCTGGGACCTGAAGCCAAATTTCCTGTTGACAAGATTAGCTTAAAGGAAGATATCTGCTGAGATACCCAGAAATTTGGAGTTGAACAAATACCTGTTTGGAATCTGCCCTGTTTTCAGAGTCTTAAATCCTGAATGAGTATTTTCACATTCACTCCCCTGCATCAATGCAACCCTAATAATTCCACCCATTGTTCTAATAAGGATAACTTGCTCCAACAGATAACTGGGGGTTTGGGGGTCTTGTGGTGCAGAGGTCCCAAATTGTGGATGAGGAGGTCCAGGTACAAGTCCCTCTTGTCCCAGAAATGTGTAACAGCACATCTGAACAAGTTGATTGAAATATTAAGAAATGGGTGGCATGGTGGCACAGTGTTTAGCACTACTGCCTCACAGTGACAGGGACCTGGGTTTGATTCCAGCCTTGGGTGACTGTCTATGTGGAGTTTGCGCGTTCTCCCCATGTCTGCGTGGGTTTCCGCCGGGTGTCCTGGTTTTGTCCCACAGCCCAAAGGTGTGCAGGTTAGGTGGATTGGCTACGCTAAAAATAGCCCTGTTGTGTCAAGGGATGTGTGCAGCATAGGTAGATTAACCATGGGAAATGCAAGGTTTTGGGGATAGAGTGGGGAGCTGGGTCTGATGCTTTTTGGAGGGTCAGTGCAGACTCAATTGGCCAAATGGCCTCTCTGTGCAATGTAGGGATTCTATAACCTGGTTTTAAAAGCCTGCAGAAGGAACTAAAAGCAAAATACTGCAGATGCTAAAAATCTGAAAACAACACAAAATACTGGAGAGACGCTGCAGGTCTGGCAGCATCCATGGAGAGAGAAACAGTGTTAACACTTCACATCCAGTATGACTGTTCATCAATTGTACCCAGTTAAATACAACTAAGGCCAAGTTGGACTGTGCCCATCCAGCATAAATGAGACCACTGTCACTGTGGTGGGGACTATTGGACTGCCCGTTTCAGATTGATTTCTACATGTAAAGCCATTTTCAATATCTTGTACTGTATTTCAGACTTCAACCGCACTTTTGTATTAGAAATGAGAGGAGCATGTGGCACGTAAGCTCTGCAAATTTGTGTCAATCAAGTCTCTTTCTTCTCCAACCACTCAACCCTATTGGAGTACTGGTTTATTGTAAGCAGTTTACTGGAAATATTGAGAATGAAGCCTGAATATCAAGATAGGTCTTGTCTTGAATGACTGTAAAAATGGGGGGGGGGTGGCAAGCAGCAAACATGCTCTGTTTGCTGTCTATTGATTTGCAGAAAGTGTTCAAATCAACCTTCAGTATATGTGCAGCTTGGAAATGTATTGTACAAAATTGCCTAGTTCGGATTGTAACTGTGTGCCAGAAATGCCTAGTGGAGAAATTGAACAACAGGTGCTATTGTTAGGTTGATATGGGCAACCCTCACTTTGAGTCAACTTGCAAGACACGCCCTGTTTGAAACCACAGCCTCCAGCAAAACCACAGAAAAAGAAAACATTTCCACTACTTTCCAAAGATTTGGAATACTGGTCTTTGATCAGCATGATTCAATATTTGTGTTACATGTATAGGGTTTTGGCTTAGCTAGAACAAAGAACAAAGAAAATTGCAGCACAGGAACAGGCCCTTCGGCTCTCCAAGCCTGTGCTGATCCAGATCCTCTATCTAAACCTGTCGTTTATCTTCCAAGGATCTGTATCCCTCTGCTCCCTGCCCATTCATGTATCTGTCTAGATACATCTTAAATGACGCTATCACGCCTGCCTTTACCACCTCCGCTGGCAACACGTTCCAGGCACCCACCACCCTCTGCGTAAAGAACTTTCCACGCATATCTCCATTAAACTTTCCCCCCTCCCCTTGAAATCGTGACCCCTAGTAATTGAGTCCCCCACTCTGGGGTGGGGAAAGCTTCTTGCTATCCACCCTGTCTATACCTCTCATGATTTTGTAGATCTCAGTCAGGTCCCCCCCCTCAACCTCCGTCTTTCTAATGTAAATAATCCTAATATACTCGACCTCTCTTCATAGCTAGTGCCCTCCATATCAGGCAACATCCTGGTGAACCTCCTCTGCACCCTCTCCAAAGCATCCACATCCTTTTGGTAATGTGGCAACCAGAACTGTACGCAGTATTCCAAATGTGGTCGAACCAAAGTCCTATACAACTGTAACACGACCTGACAACTCTTGTACTCAATACCCCGTCTGATGAATGAAAGCATGCTATATGCCTTCTTGACCACTCTGTTGACCTTTGTTGCCACCTTCAGGGTACAATGGACCTGAACGCCCAGATCTCTCTGCGCATCAATTTTCCCCAGGGCTTTTCCATTTGCCGTATAGTTCGCTCTTGAATTGGATCTTCCAAAATGCATCATCTCACATTTGCCTGGATTGAACTCCATCTGCCATTTCTCCACCCAACTCTCCAATCTATCTATATTCTGCTGCATTCTCCGACAGTCCCCTTCACTATCTGCTACTCCACCAATCTTAGTGTCATTTGCAATCTTGCTAATCAGATCATCTATACCTTCCTCCAGATCATTTATGTATATCACAAACAACAGTGGTCCCAACACGGATCCCTGTGGAACATCACTGGTCACAGTTCTCCATTTTGAGAAACTCCCTTCCACTACAACTGTCTCCTGTTGCCCAGCCAGTTCTCTATCCATCTAGCTAGTACACCCTGGACCCCATGCGACCTCACTTTCTCCATCAGCCTACCATGGGGAACCTTATCATACGCCTTACTGAAGTCCATGTATATGACATCCACAGCCCTTCCCTCATCTATCAACTCTGTCACTTCCTCAAAGAATTCTATCAAGTTGGTAAGACATGACCTTCCCTGCACAAAACCATGCTGCCTATCACTAATAAGCCTATTTTCTTCCAAATGTAAATAGATCCTATCCCTTGGTATCTTCTCCAGCAGCTTCCCCACCAATGACATCAGGCTCACCGGTCTATAATTACCTGAATTATCCTTGCTACCCTTCTTAAACAAGGGGACAACATTAGCAATTCTCCAGTCCTCCGGGAACTCACCCGTGCTCAAGGATGCTGCAAAGATATCTGTTAAGGCCCCAGATATTTCCTCTCTCACTTCCCTCAGTAACCTGGGATAGATCCTATCCAGACCTGGGGACTTGTCCACCCTAATGCCTTTTAGAATACCCAACACATCGCGCTATCCCCCCCCACCCCGCCATGCAAACTTCACCTGGAGTAATCAAACATCTATCCCTAACCTCAACATCTGTCATGTCCCTCTCCTCAGTGAATAACGACGCTAAGTACTCATTAATCAATTTATTTGATCATCTGCCATGATGGGGTGGGTCCATATTGCCCAATAGTCAATTACTAGACAGTAAAGCCTAAGGGTGTAACAGGATGAAGAAAAGCTTGCCTTTTTAAAATGCTTTTTACAATCATAGAACATACCAAAGGACTTCACAACCAATGAAGAATTTGTGAAGTGTAATAAGTGCTGGAATGTAGGAAACATGGCAGCCAATTTGCACGCAGGAAGCTCCCAGAACTAAGGGCAAATAATCTGGGATTTCTTTAAAGTGATATTGATAATTGTTGCAATGGACATTGTTTCTGCTGTTCTCTGAAAGAGGGCTATGGGATCTTTTACATCCCATTTGAGAGAGCAGACAAAGTGCTGGCTTGGCATTGCCCCTGTGATGTGACATCTCTGACAGTGCAACACTCCAGTATTGTTGCATTGGAGGACCAGTCTAAATGTTCATGTCTTTGGAGTGGGACTTGACCTCAGTCTCCTGAGTCAGCAGGCCAAAGCTGACACACAATAGCATCCCAGGGATTCAGGTATTTTATATGTGTTTATATGCCCTTTCAAAGGCATGTTAATCAAATATATGGAGATTCAAATTGTTGAGTCATTTTGTTTCACATCAAGCAGAAAGACAGAGCAACAGTAATGGATCTTAGTTTAATCGTCCAAAACACTGAACAAGCTGATATTCACAACATCAGTAAATTGTATTGTTTGATTTAAAACAAAATAGCTTCTAACTACTTGCCTTTTCAAAGACTTAACTAACACAGAAAATGCTGAATGCTCCTGTGACTTTTGAAGAGTAATACTAACTTTAAGTGTAGACAGCAACTTGCACAGCACTTACTGAATAATCCCAGTTGTGCTAAGAGTTAATTTTTAGTCATACTTGCAATGTGGTACATAGGAACAGAGAACATCATGACAAGAGGTCATTCAGTCCTTTGAAAATGCCTTGCCATTTGATAAGATCATGGTGGATCTTGTCATGGTCTCAACCCCACCTTCCTATCCATTCCCCTTGTAAAACAAAATGCCAACATTCCACTTGTCTTCCTGATTACTTGATGTACCTGCATACTAACCTTTAGTGATTCATGTACCAGGTTACCCAGATAATCTACATCTATAATCATAAAATACTACAATCTCTCCATCAAAATAATGCACTGCTTTTCTATTTTTCCTGCAAAAATGGACAAGTTCGTTTTCTCACAATATAGTCTATCTGCCATTTCCTTTTTGCTCACACACTTAACCTACCTATTTACCTTTGTAAACTCTTTAGCTCCTCTTGACAACTTAATTTTCTTTAGCTAAATTTGTTAAAAACAAAAGCTAAAATGTATATTGTTCCTTCATTGAAATCATGGATTTTAAATATTAGAGGCACTGACCCCTGTGGTACATTATATTCTATACAACTTTATACATTATATATAGACTTGTAATGTGAAAAACACCCATTAGTCCCAACTGTCTACTTTCTGTTAGCTAACCAATCCCTTATTTATGCTAATATGTTACCCTCTGCACTATGTGCTCATATCTTACATAGCACACGTATCTTGTCTAGTGCCAATTTGTGCAATGCATCATAGAATCACAGAATTATTATAATGCAGAAAGAAACCATTTGACACATCCATAAGTGTGATGAGGTAAAGGACCATAGGCCTGCCCTCTCATCAGCAAGAGACAACTGCTGATGGTTTAATCTGAGGACCATCACACTTCAGATGAGGGGAGCGGTTGAGGAAAGAGAGTCCTTCATGGTAACTTCAGACAGTGCAGGAATTGAACCCACCGCTGTTGGTGTTACTCTGCTTCACAAATCAGCTATTCAACCAACTGAGCCACATGTTAAGTCCCCTAAAAGTCCTGAATGCTTCAATAAGGTCGCTCCTCATTCTTCTAAATTGCAGTGAGTACAGGCACAATCTACTCGATCTCTTCTCATAAGACACTCCTCCATACTTGGGATCAATCCAGTGAACCTTCCCTGAATTCACACCAATGCCAATATCGAAACATAGCAGGTAGGAACAAGAGTAGGCCATTCAATCCTCAAGCCTATTCTGCCATTCAATATGATCATGGCTGATCATCCAGCCCATACCATAATTCCACCCTCCCCTATATCCCTTGATCCCTTAAGCCACACAAGCTATATCTACTTCCTTCTTGAAAACACATAACGTTTTAGCCTCAACCACTTTCTGTGACAGTGAATTCCATAGACTCACCACTTTCTAGGTGAAGAATTGTCACCTCATCTCAATCCTAAAAAATTGATCTCTTACTCTTAAACTGTGACACCTGCTCCTGGACTCTCCCACTATTGGGAACATCTTTCTTGTACCTAACCTGTTTAAAATTTTATATTTTTCTGTGCGATTCCCCTCATTCTTCTAAATTCAGTGATTATAATCATAACTGACTCAATCACTTCTCATACATTGGTCCTACCATCCCAGAAATCAATTTGGTAAATCTTCGCTGAACTCCCTTGATAGCAAGAACATCCTTCCTCCAGATAAGGAGACTGAAACTGCTCACTCTGTTCTATAGTTGCCTCATTAATGCCCAATACATGTGACGCCAGACCCAGAGCAATGTGGTTGACTCTTAATTGCAAGATGGGCAATTAGGAATGGTCAATAAATGCTGCCTAGCCAGCGACACCCTTCTCCCATGAATGAATAAAGAGAAAAATATCACAAATTTACTTTGTGATGGAGAACACCGAGGTCTTGTTGAGTTAAACCATGAATATATTACAAAATTCAATTGATTGCAACGAGGTATCTGTTCTGCTACATACAAAACCCTGAGCCAGAATAAAGTGATCTACAAATAACTTATCACCAGGTTCCCCATGAACATGCTGTGCATTAACAGGAGGGAGGCAGCACCCATGTGTACACACCCCAACCCTGAATCAAGCAGCACTACACACCAGCCAGTCATCTACGGCTCTAGGGTATTGTTATGGTTAGAGAGGATTCTGACTTAGAGGCACTGCATCAGAATTTCACAGGTGGTAGCTTTGCACCATTGGCTCCTCAGCCAAGTACATGTACCAAATGTCTGAATGTATTGTTCCTCTTGTACTGACCAGGATTACTATTGCAACAGCATCCCATTATGATTTTTGTAATTCTTTGCCATAACTGCTTTAATATGGATTCTAGCGATTCCCTTACTGCAGATGTTAGGCTAACTGGCCTCTCGTTTCCTGCCTCCTTTCCTGAAGAAGGGTGTTACATTTGCTATTTTCCAATCTGCTAGCAGCTTTCCTAAGTCCAAGCAATTTTGGAAGATTATAACCAATGCCTCGAGGATAACTTCTTTTATAACTGCTTTTAAGGTACTTGGATGCTGGCCATCATATCCTGAGAAGCTGTTGGCATTTAAGTTTAATAGTTGCTCTGCACCTTTTTCCTGGTGATGGTGAACATTTTAAGTCCCTTATTTCTTTTCACCTCTTGACTTTTAAGTATCTGCAGGAGATTTTGAGTCTTCCACAGTGAAAACAGGCACAATATCACCACCTACTTAACACCTCCAGCATTTGCTTGCTGCAGTAATCAATTTCCCAGACTCACTTTCCAGAAGATCAACACTGGCTTTAGTTACTCTTTACATCTTTCAATATTTGTAGAAGGTCTTACTATCTGTTTTTGTATTACTAGTTAGCTTTCTCTTATGTTATTCTGTTTCTCGTTATTTTTAATGTTGTTCTTTGATTTGTAAAGTTGGCTATACCCTCTAGCCTACCACTCGTTTCTACAGATTTGTAGGTTGTTACATTTTGAAATGATCAACAACTTCCTTAATTGGCCACAGATGATGCAAACTTTTCAAAGAGTCTTTCTTTCCCACTGGGATAAATCTTTGCTGAGCACTATTAAATATCTCAGTAAAAGTCTATCACTACAGTTGTTTCAGCTTAGTTTTACAGTTAATTTTGGGTAGCCCTATTTCTTACCTTATAATTAGCTTGTTAAAATTTAAAACACTTGTCTAGGACCCACATTTCTCCCCTTCAAACAGTACATGAAGTTCTATCATGTTATGATTGCTGTCATCTCAAGGTTCCTTTACCATGAGGATATTGATTAATCCCAACTCACTGCTCATTACCATATCTAGAGCAGCCTGCTTCCTGGTCGGGTTCTAAAATGAACTGTTCTAAGAAATTGTTCTGAATATCTTCAATTAACTTTGGATACCTTCACCAATCGACTTTGCCCAGTCTACAAAGAGATCAAAGTGACTCATGATTATTATGGAACTTTTCCATGCTCCATTTATTTCTTCCTATGTATTCAGAGGTGGCACGGAGGGCCAATGGTTAGCTGCCTCACAGCGTCAGGGACCCAGATTCAATTCTAGCTTTGGTTGACTCTGGAGTTTGCACATTCTCCCATGTCTTCATGGGTTTCCTCCAGGTGCCCGGGTTTCCTACCACAGTGCAAAGAGTGCAGCTTAGGTGGATCGACCATGCTAAATTGCTCCATAGCGTCCAGGGATCTGAAGGCTAGGAGGCTTAGCCATGTTAAATGTGGGGTTATGAGAATAGGATGGGGGATTGGGATGCTTTTCAGAGGGTCAGTGCAGACTCAGTGGGCTGAATGGCCTCTATCTGCACTGTAGGGGTTCTAAGATTTTGTCCTGAAGTACAACAACTGTTAGGGTGGTCCACAAACTACTTCCACAAGTGAACAGAGATAAGTGTGGAGCCGGAG
Source organism: Rhincodon typus (assembly GCF_021869965.1). Lineage (NCBI taxonomy): Eukaryota > Metazoa > Chordata > Chondrichthyes > Orectolobiformes > Rhincodontidae > Rhincodon > Rhincodon typus. The sequence continues at coordinate 46,346,892 of NC_063341.1, forward strand.
GACCACAACAGGCCAGGCAGCATCAGAGGAGCAGGAAAGTTGATGTTTTGGGTTGGGACCCTTCTTCAGAAAGAAGGGTCTGAAGGGTCCCGACCTGAAACGTCAACTTTCCTGCTCCTCTGTTGCCTGGCCTGTTCTGTTCCTCTAGCTCTACACTGTGTTATGTGACTCCAGCATCTGCAGTTCTTACTATCTCTCCACAAGTGAACAACTACCTTTTCCCATTTCTTACCTTTGCCTAAGCTGATTCTATATCTTGCAATTTTCAAACTAATGCCATCTCTTTGTAACATCTTTTATTATAACATCCTTTATTAGCAGGGCTATCCTACAACACTTTTCTGGCTTCCTGTTCTCCTGAAATGTCAAATAATGTTCAATATTCAGGGCCAGCCTTGATAATCTTGTAACAGTGACTCTGTAATGTCTATCAGATTATGCACATTCACTTCTACTTGTGCAAACAGTTCACCCATTCTGCAAACTTTCAGATATGCAAACTTAAACTCTGCCTTTTTACCTACATTTGTAACCTCTTGCTTTATGCTTGTTCAATTTGCACCATGTGTAAAATATATTCTTTTTCTGAGCACTCAACTTTAGATTTTACGAAAGGCTACTTTTCGATTTACAAGGGATACCTTTTGGTTTCGATGGACTCTTTCATTCTCACTCGCTCCTTCACTAGGTGATATAGTCACACAGTAACAATACCTTCTATATTTGTGTTGACGTTTGGAGGATTTTGGTTCTCAGAGACAGAATTAGAGGAATTCATCAATAATTATCAACACTCCATTGATTTTAAAGTCGGAAACCACAAGAAAAAACATTAATTTCCTGGACACCATGGCATTTAAATTGGCACAAAACAACAGGCATAAGTTAGCAACATGCTTTTTTAAAAAAAGCAGACAAACACTCCTAGTCACCACCTTTAAACATTCATTCTGTGGACTGGTGAGGTCACAGTAAAGAGGTTGTATATTTGTCTCTGGGTAACATAAACCTGGATTTTCCGATGGCCAGGTAATTGTTTCTGCAGTGTGCATAAGGGTTGCATTTCAGAACCGTGTGGAAACCCTTCCAGAGCAGACTCTAAAGGAATTGCTCAGGAAATTAAAGAGTGCAATGGGCAATTCGTTGGTTCTGGAATCCTCCAAAAGTATCCATTTAAATCAGAGAAATTGGAGGGTTCCACTGCAGTTACTAGTTACACAGAAACAGTTAGACAACTAAAACCTGAATGAAAATAAAACAAAGAACTGCAAGTGCTGGAGTTCTGAAACAAATAAAAATGTTAGGGTAATGAGACTTGAAACATTAGCACTGTTTTCTCTTTACAGATGCTGCTGAGTTTCTCCAGCACCTTCTGATTCTATTTGTTTTAAAATCTGGATTTCTGGTTGACCATTAAACAGGCACTGCCCTCAATATAACACACCACCTCCTCCCAAGTACAACTCCCCCAACCTCTTCCACTTAACCAGATCCTGACCCAAAGGTACCCCTCACCAGGTCCCAATAACCTTCTCTGTTATCCCACGGCCGCCCCCCAACACCTCACTAACTGGACCCAACAACATGTTGTTGCCAGAGCTGATGCCTGCTTTTCCACCTCCCCGAGGACATAATACCCCACCCCTCCATGCTGGACCACATACTCCGTCCCCTATCCTAAACACTCAATCAGTTCCCTGGTTCCCTTCTCACACTGAAGCCTGGCATCCTATCCTTATGGCACTCTCACCTCAGACTTACCTTGTGTACATAACCCTTTCACAGGAGCTGTCAAAGTGGCTGTCTGTGGTTCTGTGCATTTAAATCACAGAATACGGGACAACTGCTGTTAAAAGAGAACACAGACTGTCTTCCCCCAGCTGTCATGCATTATTATGACAAATTTGGATTTAAAGTAAGCTCTGCACTTCTGCAGGATTTGAGATCACAATCTCCCGCCACATATCAGAATTTTTCCTTAATATGAAAAAGTTAGAAAAGAGTGCCAACCTGAATATGATCACCAGTCCTCAGAAAACCCAGCTCATAATCACTGCAGCCCAAGTAATTCCCAGAAGGTGAGATAGAACATAGAACATTACAGTGCAGTACAGGCCCTTCGGCCCTCGATGTTGCGCCGGCCTGTGAAACCAATCTGAAGCCCATCTAACCTACACTATTCCATTATCATCCATATGTTTATCCAATGACCATTTAAATGCCCTTAAAGTGGGCGAGTCTACTACTTCTGCAGGCAGGGCATTCCACGCCCTTACTACTCTGAGTAAAGAACCTACCTCTGACATCTCTCCTATATCTATCACCCCTCAATTTAAAGCTATGTCCCCTCGTGCTAGCAATCACCATCCGAGGAAAAAGGCTCCCACTGTTCACCCTATCTAATCCTTTGATCATCTTTGTATGTCTCTATTAAGTCACCTCTTAACCTTCTTCTCTCTAATGAAAACAGCCTCAAGTCCCTCAGCCTTTCCTCACAAGACCTTCCCTCCATACCAGGCAACATCCTGGTAAATCTCCTCTGCACCCTTTCCAATGCTTCCACATCCTTCCTATAATGCGGTGACCAGAACTGTACGCAATACTCCAAGTGCAGCCGCACCAGAGTTTTGTACAGCTGCAACATGACCTCGTGGCTCCAAAACTCAATCCCTCTACCAATAAAACCTAACACACTGTACGCCGCCTTGACAATGCTATCAACCTGGGTGGCAACTTTCAGTGATCTATGCACATGGACACAGATCTCTCTGCTCATCCACACTACCAAGAATCTTACCATTAGCCCAGTACTCTATTTCTGTTACTCCTTCCAAAGTGAATCACCTCACACTTTTCCGCATTAAACTCCATTTGCCACCTCTCAGCCCAGCTCTGCAGCTTATCTATGTCCCTCTGTAACCTGCAACATCCTTCCGCACTATCCACAACTCCACTGACTTTGGTGTCATCCGCAAATTTACTAACCCATCCCTCTACGCCCTCATCCAGCTCATTTATAAAAATTTATAAACACAGAACAATTTTTTTTTCATTCATGGTATGTTATTTGTTATAATCCTTAATAGTCCCTTGATCTGAGTGGCTTGCTAAGGCCATTTCACAGGGCATTTGAGCGTTAGCCACATGACTGGGAGTCTGGAGTCGCAAGGCGGCCAGACTGGGTAACAATGGCATTTTTCCCACAGTGAACCAGAGGGTCTTTACAACAATGGTTACATGGCTACAATCAGGCTATCTTTTAATGCCAGATTTTTACTGGATTCAAATGTCACTGTCTGCCACAGTGGAATTTGAACCTGCATTCAGACAGCATTAGCCTGGGGCTCTGGATTACAAGTTCGGTAATGTTACCTCCACATCACCACTTCCCCTTAAAGGAATAGTAGAGCAAGTATAATAATTTATTGTTGCATGTATTCATGAAATATACAGGAAAATGTGTGTCTAGGCCCGAAACGTCAGCCTCTCTGCTCCTATGATGCTGCTTGGCCTGCTGTGTTCATCCAGCCCTGCACCTTGTTGTCTCGGATTCTCCAGCATCTGCAGTTCCTACTATCTATAATTAATCCAGCACCATTTTAATTACATAAATAATGAAAAAGGAATAATATGTACAAAATTAAATTTCATTTTTTTACTCCAACCATGGCTTCTTGATTTCATAAACATCTCCAGGACGTGTCTTACTCCACAACTACCAAAGCTGTTCCTGAGGCTACAACGCCAAGCTGGAGACATTCTAAGCAGCCCGTGCTGCTGCTGACCTGACTCCGAACACTGCCTCTACCAAAGCCCCTTCATCAGGGCCGATACTCCAGCCGCCATTATAGCCAAGAGATTGTCCCAGCTCTCAAGGACCAGGACCAGCTCAACTTCTGAAAATGGATGGACCATCCAAATTAACTCCCGAGGACCGAGTGATCATTCGCTCTGGTGTTGCGGTGATGTCTGCAAAAGCGGCAAAGGAAAAGATCCAACTTTGAATCCATCGACGCTGGAGCGGTTGCTCGAGCTGCGATCACCACGGCCATGAGGAATGTTCCGGATCCACCGCTCAACGACTCCCTGCAACCTCTCTCCACCACTGTGGCTGCAGAAAAGAGAAAGAATGAATTTGATTGAAAAGTTAAATGAAGAAAAATAAAATTTTTAAAAAAAGGGATGTGGTCAGTCATGTGAGAGGGAGCAGACAGGCTAGCAGCCTGAGAACCTCCTACCCAGCTTCCTCCGCCATCTTTGCCAGATAACTTGGTTTCTGTCTCCAAAGAAGCTAACTTTCCAAGTACCTGAGTGCTGAGTATTTCTAGCATTTTATGTTCTCATTTCAGATTTACAGCATTTGCATTGGTTTGCTTTTATGTAAACGGTATGGGTTAACTGTTGGATCTTTGAACCTCTGTGTATCTCTTAATGAGTAACTTTGACTGTGTGTATGTATAGGAGGGAAAGAGAGACCAAGAGCAATGCAGACAATTCTGTGGTTCCTCTCAATTCTGTGTATTATGGAGATTGGATTGCCAAACTGCCAACCCAAGTTACTAACTTGAAATAATTACTACCTCCATGATGGACAAGCTTACAGCTTTCTTATGCCTCATAAGTGAGAGAGTTTGAGGCAAAGCTCCAGAGTTATTAGTTGTTGGCTCAAGGAGACATCTGACCCATGGTGGCTACACTTAGGATTTTAGAGATTATCTCCCTCCTGTAACGTGTTGACCACAACTGCGCACAAAACTCCAGCTGTGGCCTAAACAGCATCTTATAGTTCCAGCATGACATCCTATACTCGTGTTCAATACCTTGCCCAAGGAAGGAAAACATCCTATAAGCCTTCTTTAGCACTATACTGACCTGTCAGTCTTCATGTAGATAAGACATTTTACTCCATCGCTTTCATAACCATTGCGACCAGACTGTACTCTATGCTCATTTTGGGGGCTATCCAATTTTGGCTCCATGGGGAGGAAAACATAAAGTCATTATTGCTTAAAGTGACCCTTGGATACATTGGTCAAAATCAACTCCCAGAGTGTGTATTTTATTGTTATCAGTTATTCCGAACAGTACAAGCCACTCAGTTAAAACTGAGTTGAAGGACAAATCTTTTACGAAAAGTTGATTCAAAGTGTTATTAGTTTCAATAAATTTTAATATGCTTTTGAATGGATTAATGAAATGAGGTGGACCGTTTTCTGTGGGAAAGTATTTTGGATGATGGATTGGCCATTTGGAGTGGCAGCTTATGCAGTGCGTCGAGAATTTAAACAGTTGATTAGTTAACAGCTGTTATCGTGTTGGAACTGCCAGTAAAACTATTCAACATACTTTCCCATGAAAATGATCAGCCTCAATTAATTTAAGTTCCTTGAAAGAATGTTAAAAAATTGATCAGGAAGTAGTTAAATTGAAAGTTTAGTCTGATTACATTCACTCATTGCAGTTATGTGGTGTGAGATACCAATGGACGGCCATAAAAGCAGGAATTCCCTTATACATTTCAATTTAACTTTTAAACATTAACATTTCTTCAAAAGACTTTTAAATTAAGTTGATCTTTAGCATGGGAAAGTATGTTGGATGTATTGCCATTATTAGATTAGTCCACTGCCACTCAAACTGTTTGGCTGCTTACCTTTGAACAAAGTGACCAATGTACTGCGCTGATCTTTTGGGCCCATGCCCAAATGAGTGCTTGTAACAGATTTTTCTTTAAATTCTATTCCTTGCAGCAGATACAAAGCACTAATGTGTTGGTGGGGGAAAATGCACTTTATAACATTTTTCATGAACTCCCAAAGTGATTCACAGCCAATAAAACATTTTTGAAGCAACTTGTTGCTGTAATAAACACAGTTAGACCACAAGGTCCCATGCACAGTAGTTTTTTTTTTAAAAAAAAAAAATAATTTGTCCTTGTTCATGTTGATTTGAGGAATATATATTTCCCAAAACACTGGGAGAACTGCCCCTGATCCTCCAAACAGTGCCATGTGATCTTTTACTTCCACGTGAGAGTGCAGTTGGGACCTTAGGTTCACATCGTATTCACAGAGTCGTAGAATCATAGAATCATACAGCACGGAAACTGGCCCTTCGGCCCAATTCGACCATGCCAACCAGGTTCCCTAAACTGAACTAGTCCCATTTTCCTGCATTTGGCCCATATCCCTCTAATTTTCTCATCAATCTAACTGTCCAAATGTCTTTAAAATGTTGTAATTGTACCTACCTCTACCACTTCCTCTGGCAGCTCATTCCATATACAAATCACCCTCTGTGTGAAAAAGTTGTCCCTCAGTTCCCTTTTAAATCTTTCCCCTCTGACCTTAAATCTATGCCATTTAATTTTAGACTCCCCTACCCCGGGGAAAATACCTTGGCAAAAAACATTTTTCATAGGGAAAATGTTCAAAGCTATTTTAAAGAAATTATAGTAACCGGCCAGATTTAACATAATTTCTCTTTCACAAAATCATGTTTAACGAAGCTGTTGGAGCTTTTGGAGGAAGCAACATGTGCTATGGATAAAGGGGGACTAGTAGATCAACTGTACTTGGAGTAATATCACACCACAAATTATTGTGAAAAATGGTGTAGGAGATGGTATATTGGCATGGACAGAAAATTAGCTGGAGAACAGGAAGCAAAAGTAGATATAAATGTTGCATCTTGCCAGCCTGAAAACAAGTGGTGTGTCACAGGGACTGTGCTGAGACCTCAACTCTTTCTAATTTACATATAAGTGACTTGGATGAATGGAAACAAGATTGCCAAATTTGCTGTGGGACACAAAGATGGGTAGAAAAGTAAGCTGTGAAGAGGACATAAGGAAGCTACAATGCGATATAATAGGTTAAGCGAGTGGGCAAAGATGTGTCATTTTGAATATAATGTTGGAAAATGTGAAATAGCCTTATTTGACTGGACACAAAAAAGAGGCATAATACTTACATGGTGGTAGATTACAGAACACTAAGCTGCAAAGGGATCTAGGTATCTTGGTGTATCAACCACAGCAGACTAATATGCAGGTGCAGCAAACAAGTAGAAAAAAAGCTAGTAGTATGATATAGAGATTGTAGGACCTGCAGATGCTGGAGAATCTGCGATAACAAGGTGTAGAGCTGGGTGAACACAGCAGGCCAAGCAGCATCCGAGGAGCAGGAAAGCTGGAGTTTCGGGTCTCGACCCTTCTTCTGAAGGGTCTAGACCAGAAACGTCAGCTTTCCTGCTCCTCGGATGCTGCTTGGCCTGCTGTGTTCATCCAGCTCTACACCTTGTTATCTTAGTAGTATGATATTGTTTATTGTGAAGGGGCTTGAATGCAAAAGTAGGGAGGATATGCTTAAGTTATACAGGCTACTGGTGATTCAACATCTGGGATATTGTGTACAGTATTGGTCAACATATATAAGGGAAGATGTAATCGTGTCAGATGCAGTTAATAGAAAGTTTACCAGGAATGAATGGGTTGCTTTATAAGGAAAGGATGGACCAGCTAGGCTTGGTTCCACTGAAATGTAGAAAAGTAAGAAATGATTTGATTGAAACATCTATGATCCTGAGGAGTCTTGATAGGGTAGATGTGGGGAGAGCATTTCCTCTTATGGAAGAATCTAAAACAAGGTGTTGCTGTTTAAAAATAAAAAGTTGCCCATATAAAACAGAGATGAGGTGTAGTTTCTTTTGAAGAAGGCCATGAATCTTTGGAAATCACTGGAAAGTTGATGCAAGAAGAGTCTTTGAATATTTTGAAGGCTAGGATAGATAGATTTTTGATAAACAAAGAGCTGGAAGGTCATAAGGGGTAAGTGAGAATGTGAATTTGAGGTCACAATGGTGATCAGCTACAATCTTGCTAAATGACAGAGCAGGTCAAATTGCCTACCCCTGCTTTTTGTTTGTTTGTGTGTATGTATGGGAGTTCTGACATTGTAACACTTCTTCAGTATTTTACTAAAATAACAATGTGGATTGTAAATCCAGATCTCTGTCATTGGACTTGAAAAAAAATCTTCTGACTAAGAGGTGAGAATGTTACTGTTTGGCACATATTCATGTATGTGATAAACGTGAGGACCCCTTAAGGTCTTGGTTACACTAAGCATACTGGGCTGACTTTGTTTCTCATTGTGCTGTTCTGACGTGTAAATGGATCAGTAACTCAACAAAGCAGTTGTTAAAAATGTCTAGTTTATCTTTGGAGATCTGTCTGTTCTGATTTTCTGATGGATCGTGACTTAGATGACTAAGTTTTTTTTTCATACCAGAAACAGGGAGGGACTTTCTTATTTAAATTTTAAGTAGAAATCGAGTAACGAAGTTAACTCACCTCAATAAATTTCAGATCAACTCAGTTTTCTCAAATAATCCAAAATCCATGTGTAATGTAGGTCAGAAAGTGGTCATCCACTGTTTTACTTGAAAAAATAATAGGGTCATAAGCTAAGGTACAGGATTGGCAGTTTAATGTTCCAGGTTACAGATGTTTCAGGCGGGATAGAGTGGGGTGTAAAAGGGGTGAGGGAATTGCATTCCTTGTTAAGGAGAATATCACAGCTGTACTGCAGGAGGACACCTTGGATGGCTCATACAGTGAAGCAAAATGGGTAGAACTCAGAAACAGAAAGGGTGCAATCACATTGTTTGGGGTTTACTATAGGCTTCCCAACAGCCAACGGGAGATAGAAGAAAAGATATGTAGGCAGATTTTGGCAAGAAGTAAAAATAACAGGGTTGTGATCGTGGGTGATTTTTAACTTTCCATTTATTGACTGGGACTCACTTAGAGCTTGGAAGATGGATGGGGCAGAGTTTGGAAGGAGCATCCAGGAGGGCTTCTTGAAACAGTATGTAGATAGTCCAACTTGAAAAGGGTCCGTACTGGACCTGGTATTGGGGAATGAGCCTGCCCAGGTGGTCGACGTCTTTGTAGGGGAGCAGCTCGGGAATAGTGATCACAATTCAGTAAGATTTAAGGTGCTGATGGATAAAGATAAGTGTAGTTTCAGGGGAAGGTGCTAAATTGGGGGGAAGGCTAATTACAACATTAGGCAGGAACTGAAGAATATAGATTGGAGGAAGATGTTTGAGGGCAAATCAACATCTGGTATGTGGGAGGCTTTCAAGTGTAAGTTGATAGGAACTCAGGACCGGCACTTTCCTGTAAGGATGAAGGATAAGTATGGCAAATTTCGGGAACCTTGGATCATGAGAGATGTTGTGAGCCTAGTCAAAGTAAAAGGAAACAGTTGTCAAGGCGAGGAGGCTGGAAACTCGTGAAGCAAGGGTGGAATACAAGGAAAGTCAAAATAAACTTCAGCAAGGAGTCAGGAGGGCTAAAAAGGGTCACGAAAAGTCATTGTCTAGCAGGATTAAGGAAAATCCCAAGGTTTTTTATCCATATATAAAGCGCAAGAGGGTAGCTAGGGAGAGAGTTGGCCTACTCCAGGACAAGGGAGGGAATTTGTGTGGAGCCAGAAGAAATAGGCGAGGTATTAAATGAATACTTTGCGTCATATTCACCATAGAAAAGGACCTGGTGGATGATGAGTCTGGGGAAGTGTGTGTCGATAGTTTGGGTCATGTTGAGATCAAAAGGGAGGAGGTATTGGGGGTCTTGAAAAACATTAAGGTAGACAAGTCCCCAGGGCCTGATGGGATATACCCCAGAATACTGAGAGAGGCAAGGGAGGAAATTGCTGGGGCCTTGAGAGAAATCTTTGTATCCTCACTGGCTACAGTGGAGGTCCCAGAGGATTGGAGAATAGCCAATGTTGTTTCTTTGTTTAAGAAGGGTGGCAACAATAATCCAGCTAATTACAGGCCGGTGAGCCTTACGTCAGTGGTAGGGAAATTATTGGAGAGGATTCTTCGAGACAGGATTTACTCCCACTTGGAAATAATTGGGCATATTAGCAAGAAGCAACATGATTTTGTGAAGGGGAGGTCGTGTCTCACTAACTTGATTGAGTTTTTTTGAGAAAGTGACGAGGATGATCGATGAGGGTAGGGCAGTGGATGTTGTCTACATGGACTTCAGTAAGGCCTTTGACAAGGTCCCTCATGGCAGGCTGATACAGAAGGTAAAATTGCACGGGACCAAAAGTGAGCTTGCAAGATGGATAATAAAACTGGCTCTGTCATAGAAGACAGAGGGTAGCATTGGAAGGGTGCATTTCTGAATGGAAGGCTGTGACTAGTAGCATTCCTCAGGGATCAGTGTTGGGGCCTTTTTACTATTTGTAATACATATAAATGATTTGGAGGAAAATGTAACTGGTTTGATTAGTAAGTTTGCGGATGACAAAGGTTGGTGGAATTCCGGTTAGTGATGAGGTCCGTCAAAGAATACAGCTGGATATAGATAATTGGTGACTTGGGCAGAGAGATGGCAGATGGAGTTTAATCCGGAAAAATGTGAGGTAATACATTTCGGAAGGTCTAATCCAGATGGAAAATATACAGTAAATAGCAGAACCCTTAAGAGTACTGATAGGCAGAGGGATCTGGGTGTATAGGTACACAGGTCACTGAAAGTGGCAACACAGGTGAAGAAAGTCATCAAGGCATATGGCACGCTTGCCTGCATCGGTCATGGCATGGAGTTTAAAAATTGGCAGGCAATGTTGCAGCTTTATAGAACCTTAGTTAGGCCACATTTGGAATATCATGATCAATTCTGGTCACCACACTACCAGAAGGATGTTGTGGTTTTGGAGAGGGTACAGAAAAGATTTACCAGGATGTTGCCTCGTATGGAGGGCATTAGCTATGAGGAAAGGTTGGAGAAACCTGGGTTGCTCTCACTGGAATAACAGAGGTTGAGGGGTGACCTGATAGAAGTCTGCAAGGTTATGATGGGCATGGACAGAGTGGACAGTCAAAAGCTTTTTCCCAAGGTGGAAGCGACAGTTACTAGAGGGCATAGGTTTGAAGGTGATGTACAAGGAAAGTTTTTTTTTTTTTAAAGAGGGTGGTGGGTGCCTGGGGAGGTAGTGGAAGCAGATACTATAGTGACTTTTAAAGGGTGTCTTGACAAATACATGAAAAAGATGGGAATAGAGGGCTATGGTCCCTGGAAGGGTGGGGGGGTTTTAGTTGGGACGGGCAGCATGTTGGTGCAGGCTTGGAGAGCTGAAGGGCCTGTTCCTCGACTTTAATGTTCTTTGTTCTTTGTTCTACTATTCGATAACGCAAAACTGGTCTGGCTATCAATCCTTTTTGCAATCTTAGTATATAGTCAGCAGGGTTTTAGATTAACTGAAATGAAATAAGTGTGGAAGGTAGAAGGCTGGCCTGGATAGCTTTGGAATGGTTAAGGGAAGAAATGACAGAAGTCAGATTGGGAGTTTTAGAAGCAAAGTAGGCTGACACAGGCACTGGTGGCTGATATTGTGGAGGTGATGTAAACAATCCTTTTGATAAGAAGAACAGAGTTTGGAATCTTAGCACGCTGTTGACCAGGATTTTGAAATTACAAACCATTTGATTCACCTTGAAATATTGCCTGGGAGTGAGAGGAGGATCAGTGCAGGGTTGGGGTTTGTGATTAGGTTTGAAAAGAGGGCTGTTGTCCTCCTAATCTTTCACTGAAAGGAACAGATGTTCAGCCAAGACTCTGATTCCGTTTGTGAACAGCAACAGCAGCAAAGGGTCTGGTGGCAAAGATTCTGCTTTCATGTAACAATCTGGAATGTACTGTTCAGTGTAACAGGCTGGTTACAGCAAAGCAAAATTGGGGGCACATCAGTTGGTTGATATGGTGAAGAGGTAGAGCTGGGTATAGCTGGGGGCGGGCAATTGAATAGTGACCGGAATCTCCTGAGCAAACGTGCAAGCAGCTGCTTCCTACTACATAGCTATCACCAACATCATCTTATAACCTCATGCAAAGGTGGCAGCTTACAACATGGACAAATCTATAGCAGCCTCTATGGGACTGAGTGGTGACCACCATGCAGAGTCAGGTGCAGCAGAACAGCCAGCATCACTTGCTTGAAACAATAATGCTTTCATTCACTGGTTCAGTGAGAGTAGGCCAAGGGAACTTGGTTTCCCTTCAGGTACCCTTTTCTTTCACAGAGTGAGGGAGTTGCCATTGTGCATCAAAAGGATGGAGGGATGACAGACAGGCACCCAGGATTGTCATCTCAGGGTGTTCTAATGGTACCCTGCTACACCACATCCCCTCTACCAGGGACACAAATGCATCATCAGGTTAGGCTGAAGAGGTTTCACTTGTAACTATGCAGGGGACCACCAGTAGGCTGGAGCCCTCTGTGCCCCAGACAACCAGAGTATGGTTGCGAAAGTCATCTGAGGCAAGGTGGCAAAGCAGCCAGCAGGCTTCCTGACGCTCAGCTGCAGCTATAGCGGTGGCACCATCGTGGTAGGAAAATAAAGATTAAACAACAATAAAGTCACTTCAGGTGCCAACCTTCTGTGCAGTGCTATATTTGAAATACAGTCTGAAATTACATGACACCAGTTATGGTCCAACATTTGAAATTACAAGCTTTCAAAGCGTAGCCCCTTTGTTACATGAAGCGACTTCACCTGATGAAGGGGCTATCCTCCGAAAGCTTGTGATTTCAAATAAACCAGTTGGACTATAACCTGGTGTCATGTGACTTCTGACTTTGTCCACCCCAGTCCAACACAGGCACCTCCATATCTTTGAAATACAGCACTTTGAAATAAGTCACAGGAATTTAATACAATTTGTTCAAACTTTTGACTGTCCATATTTTCCTTGTAGCCTACTTCGAAAAGAAGTAATTGATGATCTAGCCATAAGAGACCCCTCAGGAATGAGCGACCGTAATATGTTGGAATTCCTTATTAAAACGGAGAGTATTGTAGTTGATTCTGAGACTTAGGGCTTGAATCTAAATTGAGGAAGCGATGATGGTGTAAGGCATGAGTTAGCTATGAAAGATTGGGAATGTTACTTTAAAGGATGATGATGGAAAGGCAATGGCAAACATCCAAACAGTGCATAGGTGAACTGCAACAACTGTTCATTCCTGACTGGTGCAAACATAGAACAGGAAAAGTGGCCATACCTTAGCTTACAAGAGAAATTAGAGATCCAAGGAAGAATGAGGGGGATCTCGTAGAAGCTGATTTAAAATTCTAACAGGACTAGATAGGGTAGATGCAGGATGGATATTCCCAAAGATGCAGGCGTCCCCAACCAAGGGTCACTGTCCAATGATATGTGGTAAACCATTTAGGCCTGAGGAGAGGTTTCTCCACCCAGAGAATGGTGGGCCTGTGGAATTCACTACTACAGAAAACAGACCAAAGCATTGTATGATTTCAGGAAGGAGTTAGACATAGCAATTGTGGCTAAAGAGATTAAAGGGTATGGGGAAAAGGCTATTAGGTTGGATCATTGGCCATGATCATCATGAATGGTGGAGCAGGCTTGAAGGGCCGAATGGCCTGCTCCAATTTTCTATGGTTCCACTGTTTGAAATACTTGGTGTGCAATGGTGTGAAGAACACTGAAACACTCACTGGTATTCTCTGAGAGGAGCACGACCTTTGGTAAGCTGAAAGTTACAAGCTTGGGTTTTGACAATCAGTCAGCATAGTTCAGCCCTTCTGCCTTTCAATGATAGACAGATGCCGTTTTGCTAATGAAGGTTTGAGTTATACAAGTGTGGCCCTCTTGTGAGTCTGCAGATCTCCAGATGATGCCCTGGCTAGGAAACAACAGGATATTATTGGTGCTAAGGGGACAAATTAAATTATAATCAAAGTATCTTTATCGAAAACATTTAGAAAACAGGAAATCCCTTGAGGGCAGAAAAGCCTCTGCACCTCAATTAGCTCAAACTTCTGAGTACAAAATGTTCCTGCAAAATCATTCACCCTAGCATCCAGCTGCTATCGGATACTGTCAGGCTTGTCTGCTTCTCCTCAGTACTACCCTGACTTCCTAGGCATCCTCATCATTAGTGCTGGCTCCGTCAGCATCTTTATTAGACACCCCTTCTTACTGATCTGAGGAGAGTGGTCCATCTCCCCGTCTAAGTTTGCAGCCTATCATTGAGCTGGCATTGTGCAGGATGCTGTAATCACTATTCTGGAGACCTTGTCTAGTGATTACTGGATTGCTCCTCCTAAGTGGTTCAGATAATGAAAGTGCATCTTCAGAAGCCCAAATATCAGCCCAAATATGGCCCTAGTGGATGTACGGACAGTATTGTACTGCTGTTTACAATCGGGTTGAAAATTTTGCTCTGCGGTCATTAGCCATGAGCTCTGGGATTACCTCTTGTCACGCATGAACCAGCCCCAGAGTTGATGCAGGTAGGTGAGCCTGGGAGTTATGCAGAATGTAACTGCCTCAGCACACGCCTACAGAAATTGTCGCCTGTGGTCACAAATGAGTTGTGGACATTGAGTGAATGAAATCCCTTCAAGAATATGGCTCGATGATGTCAAGAAGCTCTGAGAACTACTTGTGTGTAGTCAAAGGCCTCTTGGTCCTCAGGGGACCCAGCAATGAATGCTAATCCAACCTGGCACCTTGGCTCTCCGGGTCCATGGTGAACTGGACAAACTGTATTGCCTTCCTATGAAGGATATCTGGGAACTTCCAAATGTCCTTGTAGGTTGTTGATTGAGAGATACCACACGTATCCACAGTTGAGATTTGAAATGAGCTGTTGGTGAGGAATTCAGTGCAATTTTGATCTAAAGTGCAATTGGCATAGCACTTCCTCCCAAGCCACAATGCTTCAGATGTAGGTAACGCCTTCTGTAATGTGTAGACACCTTTAGCTCTCACTTCTCTGTAAGTAGCTGGAAGGTCTTCCATTCACTCTTCCTCAATAAAGTAGACTGACCAGTGGGGCTGAAGCCTCTTGTTCTCCTCTTGATGTACTGTGTATTCATTCATGGCTGCAGTTCCCTTAGCCTCTTGACTCTGAATTTGTCGTCATTGGTCTTCTTCCTCTTCCTACTCTTTCTCAGTCTTAGCAAAGTCAGTTCTCAGACAGCTGCTGCATTAAGCAAATCAAATATGGGGGATTCCAGTACAGATCTGTCAAAAATTATCAGGAATGAGGTGTATGCTTTCTATTTGAAATGATGACACAGTCAGTGTAATCTTGGGCCCTTATCAAACTGTTCATGTGACAGTCTGCCCTACAACTACCTCTACATGGTGAAGTACATCTTTCATGAACTGGTCCCCCTCCTGATGCTACCCTGTGCAAGTATCTCGTTGTTTTCCATGCATGTGACAATTAGCACAATGTGCTTTTAGTCGCCTTGCATTACACCCAACAATGCAGCTCCACAGTCTTGGAATGTGCAGCCTGCATAATGGTTTCACGCCCGTATCCTTAAATTTCATATACCTGGACCTGTAATTGGTCCTGTAATCCGCAGTTGAATATGTATCCCATCTCCATGAGTATTCCTGCTATTTCCCCATTCCCATTCTGATTCAGATCTCCGCCCCAGGCTCACCCTTCTCCCCCACCCTTCATTTCCACTGTCCTTTCACCCTCACTAGCGCACGGAATTACCCTAGTGCACTCACCACTCTTAATATGCAGGTCCCATCTTTCCTTATCCCATTGACTCTAACATTGTCATTCTCCCTCCTCACATCCCAGTTTCCTCCATCTGTTCCTCCGGATCCTCCTAGTGCCCTGACAACCATGCCTTTTAATTTCCTTCTGCCATCTTTCATTCCCAGCAGCTTGCCTTTCTAGTCACCTTTCTCTGTGTCTCCCCCTTTTAAGTTGATGCCTTTTTTAAATTGAGCATTGCTTGCTTGCCTGCCTGGTCAGGTTTGCTGGAACTAACCAGTGTGGCGGCTTCATGCGGACAATGTAGTGGACCTGGTCAGCCTTCACACCTTACACTATAAGTGTTTACCTACAAGAAGGCAGAATACATAAGGCTGAGACTTCTCGTGAGCTGATGAACATGAAGACGCTTCACCTTAACACTGTAACTGTTTAACTATGAGAAGGCCAACTGCAAGAGGTGGCACAGTGGCTCAATGGTTAGCATTGCTGCCTCACAGTACCAAGGGCCTGGGTTCGATCCTACCCTTGGGCAACTTGGTGTGGAGTTTGCACTTTCTCCCCGTGTCTGTGTGGGTTTCCTCCTGGTCCTCTGGCTTCCTCCCACAGTCTGAAGATGGGGAGGTTAGGTGGACTGGCCATTGGAAATGCAGGGTTACAGGCATAGGGTAGGGGGTGGATCTGGATGGGATGCTCTTCAGAGGGTCAATGTGAACGAATAGCCTGCTTCCACACTATAGGGATTCTATGCATATCTCTGAGACTTCTCATGAACTGGCAGATCTAGAGAAGCTTCACTCCTAAAACTGCAACATTTGTACAAAGAAATGGCCTGTTTAAGGATGAATGAGTTAGTGAAGAAGTATGTAGTCACCAGAGGTTGGAGGATGACGTTGTCTACCTCGCTAGGCATTTATATAGTTGGGTTTGTGAACACATATTTCCCATTTTACTAAACATGTAAAACAGGTTCCCAATGATGAAGGTCAGGAAACCCTACCTGCCTGAGAGCTCCTGAAAGTTTGATTTCAAGACTTTAACTGACTGTCAGGAAACTTAGCAGTCTTCTTTCTGCCCAAATTAGTTCCCCTGTCTGGCGTCTGCTTATTTAGAATCTACTAGGCCCGCCTGTAACTTTTATCTAATGTGTCTGTGTATCCATGCAATGAGCAATTGCACTCAAGAGACTTGTGATTTTTTGCAGGATTAGAAGTGAGGTGTAGACGGGGAGGAAAAGCACAAATTAACGTTTTCTGTTCATGCGTCCCAAAGCCTTACACATTGCGGAATATTTTCCACATACCTCTGCCTATATCTTGTGTTTTTGATGCTAACATACTGATGCATACACATGCTTCTCAAAAGCTTGCTGTGTAACACATTTGTTGCCACCTCACATTGAGCTTAACACCTAATGAAAGATGTAAATATCAGGGTAAACGTGTTATTTCTTGATTACTGAAAAGTGTCTGTTCAGTGAGAACCTGATGCTGAAAATATATTGACATTTATATTCCTCATTAAATTTTCCACAGAACATTGAATCCAAACATTAACTGTGCATTTTTTTCATGAAGCATCAGTTCCCTTGACAGAGTGCAATGATTTATATGGCCATTAAATAAAATACCAAAACAAAGCCAAAATCCAGCTTTACAGAGCAAGACCCATGTGGATACTTGGTTGTGCAGCCAATCTTTTGAAGAATTTTATCCTCAGTAGACTTATCATAGTCCTCTTTTTGGAACTGACTGGAGTGTTGGCTCAAGTTCACGTTATACTGATAGAGATAATGTGGTTATCCCTGATGAGAACCACCTTTTCACAGCCCATATGAACAGAAGGACTTTTTCAGGATGAATTTGGCCTTTACGCCTAATAAGTGGATCTTCTTGCTCCTAAAAGGCACTTAGCTGCCTCTTGAACTCATCCATTCAAAATTCAAATTCTTTCTCGTGTCAAATGAGTCGAAGTTATGACTTATCTCCCTTCTTGCTCATACTGATTTAGTTTGCAGTTTGTGTAAGTATCTTTGAAACATAACTAAACCTTGTATCGGGCTTAGCTTGTATGTAGATCAGCTACATTTCATTGCAAATTCAAAACTTCAAAAATATACTCTTCCAAGAGAGGTAGGTATGAGATTCTGAGGAAGACAGCAACAGAACAATTCATATTGTAATAAAAGAAGGTGTTGGAAATCTGAAATAAAAACAGACAGTGCTGGAAAGCAATAGCAGGTCTGGCAGCATCCGTGGAGAAAGATACAGAGTTAACAATTCAAGACCAAATGACTCTTTTTGAGAACAGAAAATTTACATTGTGACTAGAATGTAGAAAAATGCCTAGCAGGATTCATGGAGGTGTAATCAAAATGAATGCCAACCCAAGAAAGGATTAATAGAGGGGGTCACCAAAAGCTTGGTCAGATAAGAGTTTTTAAGGACTTTCTCAAGAGGATGCTGGAGGGACTGAGAGACTTAGAGATAAAATTCTACAGAGTGAGATATGATCCAATGGTCAGGGCATGGGAGTGACACGGGAGATTGTTGTTAGAGGAACCGAGAGTATGGAAGGTGTGGAGCTTATACAACTGGAAGAAATTAGAGATGGGAAGCGGTAAGATAAGAGTAATTAAAACCAAAGTTGAGAATTTTAAATTTGAATCACTGAGGAAATAGTAGCAAATGAATGTTAATGAGATGATGGGTATAAGCAGGATTTGGTATGGATGTTGGCAGTATGGAAAAAAATTCTGTTTTTGTATTTATGTGAATGTACCTTCATAATCCAGTCAGTGGTCAGACCGAATGCCAGGAAACCAAAACGTCAATGTGCATTAAGACAGTGAACACAGTAAAACAGTGAAATAAGGCATTCCAAACAAACTGGAGTTATAAGCTATGTAAGTGACAGGTCCAGAAATAACTGTTGAGATATACGAGTATGTCACTCTTTATCCAAAGGTACAAACCTCTTTGTTAAAACAAAACTGAATTGTTATGAGGTGGGGGGGGGGGGCAGGGGGGAGGGGGGGTGGTAAGATGATAGTGCCACCTGGCTTGTCTGGATTACGATGCACATTAATGGGAGATCATTATACACAGCAGTTACAACAGAGGAACAGAACATTTACTAGTCTCTGCTGGTGCCTATCCTGAGCAAATAGTACTAATCATATTTATCTCAATCCCTCTCACTACATTCACTTAACTCACCTCGTTTTGAATATCTGCCTCCATAATGAATCTGGTTTAAGTTCCCTCAAAGCTCACTGTGCAAAGACCCCTTTCTAATTATGTTTTAAATCTCTTAGAGTTAATTTTGTATCTATGGCCTTTCATCTCTCACTGTCAACTACTAGAAAATCCTGTTTCTACCAACCCTGCATGATTCATTCAGAATTGTAACATCTTGTATTGGATCCTCTCTATACAAATCTGGCTGTATTTTCACTTCTCCTTGTGAAAGTGCTTTACCTTTTATAAGGTATTTAAAACCCTTACTCCATTTCTTGGCCATGGATTCTTAAGAACCCAGGTGGAATATTTGCCTTTTTTGTGTGTACTGGTTTTGTAAATTAACCTGGTTTGTGGTTGAACAGGCACCGTGATCAAACCCATAACAATGGTATTAATAATACCATGCTGTATCCAACTAGTCAATGTGGTATGCCTCATTGCTCAGACCTTCCAGTCCATGCAGCATCCTAGAAAATCTCCTCTGCAATCTCTAGTGCAATCACATTCTTTCAATAATGTGGTGACCAGAACTGCATGGTGTACTCCAGTTGTGGCCTAGTGTTTTATACAGTTTCAGCATAACCTCCTTGCTGTTGTATTCCATGCTTTTAGCTAATGAAGGCAAGTATCCCATCTGCCTTCTTAATGACTTTACCTTCCACATTCAGAGATTTGTGCAAAGCAAGGTCCCACTGATTTTCAGTACTTTCCAGGGTCCTAACATTCATAGTACAATCCCATGGCTTGTTAGCCCTCTGCATGAATGTTCCTTTACATTTTTTCCAGGTTGAATTCTATTTGTCACTGCTCTGCCTAGCTGACCAGACCATTGCTATTCTCCTGCCATTTGTCAATCATAGGAACAGCAGTAGGCCATCCAACCCATCGAGCTGCCCAGCATTCAGTATAGTCATAGCTGGTCAAAAATGCCTTTAAATCACCCATCCCCATAACCCTGTGGAAATCAGAAATCTATCAATCTCTACCTTTTGAACATACTCAAAAACTGAGCTTTCACAACCCTCTGAGCAAAAATGACTCATCTTAATCGGCACCCCACTTATTTTTAAATTGTGCCTCGTGGTTCTAGATTCTGCACCTAGGGAAAACATCATACCTTTATGTACCCTATCTATCCCTTTAAGCAATTTGTAAGTTTCAATGCGATCACCTCTCATTCTCTGAACGTCTAGGGAATACAGATCCAATTTGCCCAATTTCTCTTCATAGGACAGTCCCAGTACTCTGGGAAGAAGTTTGCTGAACCTTAATATCTTTCCGAAGATAGAGACCAAAACGGCATACAGTACTCCAGATGCAGTCTAACCAAGCTCATACACAATTGAAGCAAAACTTCACTGCTCCTGAACTCAAATCTTCTTGCTGTTATCCCCTGCATCTGTAGTCTTCAGTGACTTATTGACAAGATGATCTAGATCCCTGTATATGCCAACAACTTCCAACTCTTACCATTTGACCACACATTTTCCACATTATGTTTCAATATTTATGTTCACTGTTTGTCCAAATCCTGCTGAAGTTGCTTTATATCTTCCTCACAACACACATTTCTATTTATTTTTGTATCATCTGCAAATTTGAAGTTTATATTTGATCCCAAATCCAAATCATTGATATATTATGGTGAAGAGCTGGGCCCCAAGTACTGAACCTTTGGTACCTCACTAGCCACAGTCTGCCAATGCAAGACTGACTCATTTATTCCTGCTGTCTGTTTTCTGTCTATTAGCTAATCCTTAATTCATACTACTAAATTATTTCCTATACCATGTGCTTTAATCTTTCTAAGCAGCCTCCTGTGGGAAACGTTAGAAAGAGCTCTCTGAAAATTTAAGTATGCTTCATCCAGTTATCAATTCTGTTAGTAACATCTTCCAAAAAAAAGTCCAAAAAGCTCATCAAACACTGTTTCCCATTCATAAATCCATGCTGACTTTGCCCAATCGGATCATTATCGATCAGATACTGGCAGCACCTGTGAAGAAAAAATAAGAATTAATGTTTTGGGTCTAGTGCCCCTTCCTCAGATTTCCCCTTCCTCTATTTATCACATTCTTTATAATAGGTTTTAGCATTTGCCCTACTACTGATGCAGGGCTAACCGATCTGTAGTTCCCTGTTTACTCTCTCTCTCCCTTCATTTGCTACCTTCCAATTCGCAGGAATTATCCCAAAATCTATAGAGCTTTGGAAAATAATCACCAATGCATCAAGTATCTCTATAGCTGCCTCTTTCAGTACTCTGGGGTGTGGAATATCAGGTATTGGGGATTTAGCAACCTTTAGCTCCTTACTAAGGCTAATTTTCCTCAACTCCTCATTTGTCCTAGCCACTTAGATATCTAGTTCTGCCAACATCACTTTCCCTTAACAAATCCATGTTGATTGTCACTGATTAATCCATGTTATTCCAAGTACAGATATATTTTGTTCCTCTGAATTCTTTCTCTTAACTTTCTCACTATTGAGCTGAGACGATCTGGCCTGTAATTGTGTGGCCCATCCCTCTTCTGTTTTTAATAATGGGACATTGTTAGCTGTCTGCCAGTCCTCTAGCACCTCATCTGTAGACACAGAATTTGAAAATTACTGCCCTGGCCTTGGTATCTCCTCACTTGCCTCCCTCAATGGCCTGGGATACATCTCATCCTGGCTTGTGAAGTTATATATTTTCAAAGCTGTTAAACCTGTTAGTAGCTCCACTCTTCCAATACTCCTCAGTCCTCCAGTCACTATCTGTGTCATACTTTTCCATTTGAAGACCAACACAAAGTATTCATTGAGAACTTTGCCCATGTCTTCTGGGTCTACACACAGATTATCTCTATGCCTCCTAATGGGCCCTACACTTTCCCTAGATCAAGGGTCAAGACTACTGTGGAGTTGGTGATGCTCCCTAACCAGACCTACATTTGCCTGCGTAGGATACAGGGAGGTAGACATCTGCCTCAGCAGCCCAGACTAGGGAGAAGGACTTGGACAGATATCGCGCACCCTACCTGATGCATGTGCTCCAAAATGAGATTTGGAGAAGGAACCCACAATTGGATCAAATTCTGTACAGAGACATCAGGAGTGCAGTTTCAATCAATGGGTGGGAATCAGAAAGATTTCTGATGAAATCTGGATTCAGTTTTGTCCATCCAGTGCGGAACAATTTGTTGAGTCCATCAGGATGTTTGCAGGGCATAAGAAGGTAATGATCCTGGGTAGCAGTGACAATCCGTTCAAAGCTACATGGATGATGTCATTGTCTTCTGCTTAAATCTGCTGTCAGTGCAGAGACTGATGAGCATCTGTGGTCAGTTTAAATAAACCTGGGGAGCTAAAGCAAATCAAGACAAAAGCAAGGCTATGTTTCTTAGGAAATGATTCATTGTGTACTTCACTGTCAGATCTAATTAACTAAAAGTCCTGGGGATATGGTACAGAGGGGCTTGGGCATGTACTAAAAACTGGAGGAGAGAGCAGTGATGGTAAAGAATAGTATGGGGGTTGCAGGAGGCATAACACTCCCACTCCATTGTGCGTAAGAACCTGGTATGATGCCCCCTGAATGTTGCTCTACATGGCACAAGTCGAACCCAGACCTCATTCTTACACTATGATGAACAACCAAGCCACTTTCCTCCCTATCTGGAGGTTGAAATGGGCAGCATAGATAGGGATATGATGTAGAAAATTCAAAAGGAGGAAATCATATTCAATATTCCTTATCCTGAGAGTCAAATTTGTGTGCTAGAAGCCCTACGGGAGAAGGAGATGGCAGATTATGTCTGATTATTTCCCGAGCAGACTATCGAAGTCATACGTCAGAATACCTCATTTCCAGAACTTGGAAACAAACACTAGACATAGCTAGGCAGGTCATGAGAAAGTCCCTTCCTATCAGAATTTCTACACATCTGGAGTCCCACCCTTTCTTAACACCTCCCTCAAAGTAGCTGTGGTGAGGAAGAGAGTGTTATTTACCTCCTTGTGAAATGTACCTTTGCAAAGATGGCCCGGCCAGTGATTTTTATACAGCTTCGGCCTGAGCAGCTCTGTGATGCAGGATTCTGTGCTCTAAGATGCTTTTTCATGGATGCACAACAAGACAAACATCAACTGCACTTGGAGGACCATCAACTCAGTGAAAGAATCTTTCTGGTTTGCCCAAAACCTGTTGGTCTTCCAGTGCAAAGTTGGTTTCGATTAAGTCATGCACACTGTCGCATTCCAAGGTCCTGGGCTATGTGCTGACAGGTGCGCTAAAATCCAGAGCAGCCACTGTAGAGGCACAGTGAGAAAAAGCCAAGACCTTTCATCCAATAGCAGGTAGAACCCTGCAGGCTGTGTGCCTAACAAGGAACTTGAACAACAAGAATGTTGGGATTGTATTCATTCTAATTCATTCATGGGATGTGGGTGTCGCTGGCTGTGCCAGCATTTATTGCCAATCCTTTAATTGTCCAATAGGGCAGTTGAAAGTCAACCATATTGCTGTGGGTTTGGAGTCACATGTAGATCAGACCAGGTAAAGATGGCAATTTACTTCCCTCAAGGACATGAGTGAACCAGGTGTATTTTTTCCGACAATCGAAAATGGATTCATAGTCATCATTAGACACTTAATTCCAGATTTTTTTGTAATTGAATTCAAATTCCACCATCTGCTGTGGTGGGATTTGAACCTGGGTCCCCAGAACATTACTTGGATCTCTGGATTAACAATCCAGTGATAATAGCACTAGTTCACCTTCCCTTTTTAATGTGCTTTTTAAAACTTTTAAGTTGAAATATTTTGTAATGTATTTTCATAAATTTTATGAATAAATTATACTTTTGGAGAAATGACAGCCAAATGCTTTAGTCAATTCCTGTTAGTACAAAGCATATCAATCAAAAAGCCCTCAGTCGTGCCTCCTTTTGGCAAAGCACAAAAGCACTGTTGTTTGTGGATCTTTACCAGGCTAAAGTTTCAGAGGAACTTTGAGAAGGCTTGGCTCCCAGGCATGCACCATGGAGGCCATGTGGATACAGCACAGCACTCAGGAACCAAATCTCCAGCTATGCATAAATTGCCTGTGGATTACTCCGAAGAGTTGAAGGTTAAGGGAGTAAATCCTAACAAAACATTTGAAGTGGAGCCCAAAGGTGGACTGATATCCAAATATGTCATCTTTGTGGCAGCATCTACAACCAAGCTAGAGCCAAACATTTTGCATTCAGCAGGAGGATCAATCAAGCCTACTGGTCAGCCAGCACCCACCTCAACACAGGCAGCCCCTGACCCATAAGTTGCTGACTCATCCCAGTCCATCTGCTTCAATGGCTGCTTGGAGTTTAGGGTCCCTGCTCAACGAGTGGATGGAATCCATTGCACCAGGCAAGCAAGCAGAATCGTAAAAATGACACCAACAGTTCGAGCTGGAATGCCATAAGCATTTGGAAAGGGTTGATGGATACCTTGCAGCTGGTATAGTAATTTGTGCAAGAGAGCTGTAATCGACGTGGAATTTGACAGACTGAACATCGACATAACTTCGAGACAGAAAGGACTGCAGATGCTGGAACCTAAAGTCAATAAATGTGGAGCTGGAAAAGCACAGCCGGCCAGACAGCATCCAAAGAGCAGGAAAGTCAATATTTCGGGCGGACCCCCTTGTCCAGTCCTGATGAAGGATTTCTGCCCAAAACATTGACTTTCCCGTTGCTCCGATATTGTCTGACTGGTTGTGCTTTTCCAGTTCCACATTCATCAACATCACTTCCCTGCAAGAGACAAGGCTCAGTGAGAGTGGATTACCAGAAGAAAAACATTATATGTTCATCTGGCTGGGAAAGAATTCAAAGGGAGCTTGTGAGCATGGTGTAAGCTTTGCTGTAAGGAACTCACTATTCTCAGTGTTTCCTCCATCTGTCTCTCAACTCAAACAGGGACAGTTAACCTCATGAGAAATATCTGTGATTCAACACTGTGACCCACTATCGTCGTGAATGACCAGTTCTTTGAGAAGCTTGATGCTGCTATTGGCAGGATTTCTAAATCAGAACATTGAAATCTCCAAATAGTTAACAATGTAAGACCGGGCATGAATCATGACCCTCCTGCCTCAGACATCATGACGTAGGAAAGATAAATGAGATGAACAGAGACTACTTGAACTTTGCATGACTAACACCTTGGCCTGTCTAGTGATTAGAAGTAAAAGATACAGCACCAGAGAGTACCTAAGGAAGAGGCAGTGTTCTCAGATGACAAGAAGGTTTAGTGTATGATGGCAACAATTACATTTGGTCAGGCATAATTTCTAAGATCTTAGGAATCTGGTACAAACGTATCTGCTCCCTCTGAAAGCCAGAGTAAAACTTCTTGCCTTGACCTGCATACTGTGTGTGACATCTGTAGAATGGATGAAACCAAAATAATGTGAACATTAACTCCTGCAGAACCTATACATCTCATCAACCTCCACCCCCCCCACCCCGACCAAGTTTTATTCCCCATAGTTAACTCATTGTACAATCTTATAATCACATTGACATTTACCTATACCTCATCTCCCACAAATCTCAGATTTCAGAAATGCAGACTGTCTAGCTGTTTTATACATTTCTCAGATTCCCTCTCTTCCCGAAGAATGGGAATTCTTGAAGAATGGTAGGTCTCTTCCTTGAGGCTAGTACACCCCGGTTCTGACCTTCATTTATCTGCTGAAGGAATTTTATTTTGTGGATATCCTTCATGGACAGCATTGTTCTTTACAGACATTGTTGTTGATTTATCATTATCTAGAAAACCCACAAGCTTCTGAATTTCCTTTGCGAAGAATTTTTTTCTCTGCCAACTCCAAGTTGTTGTTCCATGTCTAGGAACCTTTAACTTTTTGAATATCCATCATGGGACTTCTGTTGAAACTAACACTTCCTTTTATGTTAGATTCTAGATTTCAGGACCATTCAAATTGCTGTCTAATTGGAAGAGTGGCCCCTGTTTCACAGTATCTGGGTGCTTAGATGAGGCAATTTTTGTTTCATAACCATGTCCTGGATCTGGGGATATTAGTGGTCTGGATCCCATGGAGTCTTATGTAACTTATCTTCCCCGAGTTGTTGATCAAACTGGACGCCTTCAACCACTCGGGTTGCTTGACTGGCTGTTGAAGTAAACATTTTTCATAAACTCAGTCACATTACTGAAAGATTGCTGCTGACTTTGCACCATCTCTGTCACTGGCACTGACGGTTCTGCTGTCTGAAGATGATCAGGAGCAGTTTCCTAAAGGTGCTCAAGTGGGTTGTGCTGCTCATACTTGATCTTGGTGTTCACTTCACCTTGCATGTTTTGTTTGTTTGGTTTTAGCAACTGATCTGTCCATATTGATTACAGGAATACTTTCTCGTACTTACAATCCTGTACAATTTCAGATTTTGCAATGAGATATGAGATTCTCAATCTCTTTATGCGAAAACACAAGGGAGGTAAATAAAATCTTTGCACCAGTCTTTATGGTAGCAATAGCATTCTAAAATTATTACATGTTTGGCAGGCAAAAGGAGGAGAGGAAATAAATACAATAACTATCACTGGAGAAAAAAATGCTAGGGAAACTAATGGGGTTAAATATCGATAAGTCCACCAGACCTGATGGAATGCATCCTAGGATGTTAAAGGGAGGTAATGGATGCACTGGTAGTAATCTTCCAAGAAAAGTCCTAGTGGATTGGAAAGCTGCCAATGTAACCTTTATTTAAAAAGTAAAGGAGGCAATGAAAAGGTAACTATAGGCCAGTTGGAGTAACGTGCTATTGTGAAAATTTTAGAGTCTATTATAAAGGATGCAATAGTAGAGCACTTAGAAATACATAATAAAATCAAACAGAGTCAGCATGATTTCATGAAGAGGAATTCATTGAGGAGGTAACAAGCAAGATGGATAATGAGGAAGCAGTAGATTTACTATATTTGGGTTTTTAGCAAGCTTTTGTTAAGGTACCACACATTAGGCTACTTAATAACATAACAGCCCATGGTGTTGGAGGTGGTTTATGAACATGGATAGAAGATTGGCTAACTAATTGAAGACAGAGAGGTGAGATAACGAGGGCATTTTCAAGTTGGCAACCTGTAACTAGTGGAGTGCCACAGGGATCAGTGTTGGGGCCACAATCGTGTACAATATATATTAATGACTTGGATAAGGAAAATGGATGCAGTACTGCCAAGCTTGCAGATGACACAAAAATAGGTGGGAAGGCAATTGGCGAGGATGAGAAAGAGTCTGCAGAGGGTTATAGACAGGTTAAACATATATGACACAACAATTACAGAAAGCCAGAACAGAACTCCTTGTCTTGACTCACACCATTGTGCGTGATATCCGTTGAATGGGTGAAACCAATCTAACGTGAACATAAGGATGAAAAATTTCTTCTGAAAATCTCCTCTAAACCTCTTGCCTTTGACTTTAAAATTATGCCTCCTTGTTATTGACCCCTTAACTAAGGACAACAGCTGCTTTCTATTCACCGTCTCCATACCCCTCTTAATGTTATACACCACAGTCAGGCTCCCCTCTCAGCCTTCTTTGTTCTGAAGAAAACAACACAAAGTTATCAATATCCTGACATCCTGGTGAATCTCCACTGCAATCCCTCTGGTGCGATCACATCCTTCCTTATAGTGTGTTCACCAGAACTATATACAGTACTCC
This sequence comes from Rhincodon typus, assembly GCF_021869965.1. Lineage (NCBI taxonomy): Eukaryota > Metazoa > Chordata > Chondrichthyes > Orectolobiformes > Rhincodontidae > Rhincodon > Rhincodon typus. The sequence continues at coordinate 46,374,426 of NC_063341.1, forward strand.
AGCTGTGACCTAATCAAAGTCCTGTACAGCCCCAACATAACCTGCCTCCTCTTATAATCAATGCCACAATTGATAAACACAAGTGTTACGTATGCTTTCTGAATTACTTTATTAACTTGCCCTGCTGCCTTCAGGGATCTGTCGACAAGTACACCAAGGTCCCCTGTTCCACTGAGGTTCCTGGTATCCTGCCAATCATTGACTGCTCACTTGTCTTGTTACGTTTTCTAAAGTGCATCACGTCAGACTTATCAGGGTTAAATTCCGTCTGTTACTGATCTGCCCATTTGACCAATCAATCTATATGCTCTTGTAATCTAGGATCTTCCTAACTGTCAACCAACTAGTCAATCTTTATTTCATCTGTAAACTTATTTAACATCCCCTGACATTTTCTTCTATATTATTTACATCTAACGTGAATAGTATGGGACTCAGTACTGATCCATGTGGTATGCCATAGGACACCAGCCTCCAGTCACACAAACAGCCTTCTACCACCATCCTCTGTCTCCTACCACTAAGTTAATTTTGGATCCAACTTATCAGGTTACTCTGGATCCTATGTTCTTTTACCTTCTTTATCAGTCTCCTATGTGGAACTTTGTCAAATGCTTTGCTGAAATCCATATAAACTGTATAATCCGTACCACCGTTGGCTACCTGGTCACCTCCTCAAAAAGTTCAATCAAATTTGTTAGGCATGACAAGGCACTGCTGACTATCCTGAACAAACCTTGCCTCTCCAAGTGAATATTAATTTTTTCCTTCAGAATTTTCTCCAACATTTTCCCTTCCACTGATGTGAGACTCACTGGTCTGTAATTCCCTCATTTATCTCTACTGGTTTCGCCATTTGCTTGGTTTCACTAGTTAGGGCAGTATTTACCATCTATCCCTAATGGCCATGCAGATGGTAGTGATGAGTTGCATTCTTGAACCACTGCAGTAAATGAGGTTGTTGGACACCCACAACGCTGTTAGGAAGGGAGTTCCAAGATTTTCCCTCAGCAGCAATGAAGGAATGGTGGATATACTTCCAAGTCAGAGTAGTGTGTGACTTGGAGGGGAACTTGCAGGTGGTGGTGTTCCCATATATGTCTGCTGCTCTTGTTTATCCACATGGTGGATGGTATGTGTTTGAAAGGTGCTGTCAAAGGAGCCTTGGTTTCAAATGGAGCCTTTTTTATAGCGAACCCTTTGTTTCAAATAAAGCTTTTGTTTCTGATAGATCTGTTGTCTCTTGTAGTCTCTGTTTCCTAAAATTCCTTATTTCGAAGGATATCTGGATGTTCTGCAAAAGTTGTAATGAATAGTCACTTTAAAACTGCTGAGCAATTTGTTGGACTATGACCGCTGTAGGCTGACAGTTTAAGGGGCTTCGGAAGAGACCAACAGAAATAAAAGCTCAGCTGGCTGAAAACAGAACCCAGAAAATGCCATGGGCAGCAAATCCTTCACCCTTTCAGACAACTGTCTTCTCCCGTAGCAAATGTGGCAAAGACTGCTATGCCAGAATGGGGCTCCTGTGATGTTTAACACAGAGTTGACTATCCTAGCACAGATGAAGGCTGTCAATGACTGGTTTTAAATCATACAAAATAATTATTTTTATACTTCCTGACGTTTGTCTAAGAGGATTTGTGATTGAGTGGTATCATTCCCATAGGGTAGAAACTTGAGGGTCAAGTCTCACATCAGCAATTGATGGTCACTGAAGGTATGTCATAATGTGGCCAAAATATTGATATCTGTAATTCCTTGTGATACACCCATGGAACGCTAATAGAATGTTACAGTTTATTGTGAGATGAAATATACACAAACATGGGAAGATTAAAATTCATTACACAGGGAGTACTGTGTACAATATGAGTCTTATTATTTAAGGATATTTAAGCATTGGAGAAGATTTACGACACTAATACGTGGAATGGGCAGGTTTTTTCAGGAAGGGTTGGACAGGCTAGACGTTTCTGCTGAGGTTTACAATTGTAAGAAGCATTTTGATTGAAAGAAGTAAAATTCTGAGGGGCCATGACAGGATAGATATGAGAAAGGATGTTTCCAGTAATAGCAGAATCTACAAATGGCCTCACTGTTTAAACATCAGTGGTTGTCCATTGAAAACAAACATAAGGTGAAACATTTTCATACAAGGGGTCATGGGTTTTTGGAACTCTCTTCCTGAATATGTAGTACACGCATAATCTTTGGATATTTTCAAGGCAGAAATTGATAGATTCTTGGTAAACAAGGGGCGAAAGGTTATCTGGGGGAAGCGGGTATATAGATTTGATGTTAACTTCAGATTAGCCATGATCTCATTAAATGATGGAGCAGACTCAGGGGCTGAATGACCTACTTCTGCTCCTTATTCATACGTTTGTATGTATGCTCAAGGGTTTTCTAGTTAGCCAGTAACACATGGGAGTTGCAGTTCAACACTCTTCCAAATTAAAAGACTCCACACATGGGCTCTTGACATAAGTGTCATCTTTCTTTCAGGGGATTACACACACTGTCTGCAGGTTTACCCATTAACACTTCTACCAGCATTATGGTTAATTAACTTTTAAAAATGTCTTACCTAATTTAAACACTGTTTTTTAACTTTCCATTTTATTTCAAACTTAATATTAAATTAATTAATGTTTTGGTCACTATTTGCAACATATTCCCTAACTATCAGATTGATAACAAATTCTCTTTTGTTGGTCATCACTAAATCTAATATAGTCCATTTCCTTGTTTGTTATAAAATGTTTAACTTCAGGAAACTGTTCTGAAGACCATAAAAACACAGACTTGTTACAGTGCAAAAGGAGGATGCTCAGCTCATCATGTCAGCACTGGCTCTCCAATCAATTATTTACTTGGAGCCATTCTTTTGGGTCCTACTTAAAGATCTGCATGTTCTTCCTTACAGATAGCAATCTAATTAGTTTTTGAATACTTTGATTGGATCTGCCAATCTCAAGCAAAACATTTCAGATATATCCTAGAAATATATTCTCGAAATGCACTAGCCACCTAATGAGAGTCATGCAACACAGAAACTTCAACAGTCCTTCAACCCACCATATCTATGCTGGCCAACAAACACCAAAGTATGCTAATACCATTTACCTGCACTTGGTCAATAGCCTACTATACCCTGGCATTTGAAGACCTTGCTAATGTTCTTTAGGGAAGGAAACTTCCATCCTTACCTGGTCTGCCCTACGTGTGACTCCAGACCCACAGCAATGTGGTTGACTCTTAACTGCCTTCTGGGCAATTAGGGATGGGCAATAAATGCTGCCCAGCCAGCGATGCCCTCATCCCATGAATGAATAAAGAAAAAAAAGTGTTCATCCAATGTTCTTGGGCAGCATGTTCCATATTTCTACCACTCTCTGGGTGAAAAAGATTCTTTCTCAGATCTCCTCTAAGCCACTTGCTCCTCACCTTAAACTTATGCCCTCTAGTCTTAGATACATCTGCTATGGAGAAGAAAATTCTCATGATCTACTCTGTCTATGCCTCACTTAATTTTGTACACTTCAATCAGATCTCCCGTCAGCCTCCTCTGCTCCAATGAAAATGAACCCAGCAAATCCAGTCCTTCTGCCTAATTGAGACTTTTCATCCTAAGCAATATCCTAGTGCATCTCCTCTGCACCAGTGCAATTGCATCCTTCTGATAGCGTGGCAACCAGAACTGCATACAGTATTCCATCTGCAGCCTAACCAATGTTTGGTAAAGTTGTAACAAGACTTCCTTGCTCTTATATTCTACACCCCAGCTAATGAAGGCAAGCAACCATTGGCCTTCTTCACTACCCTATTTACCTGAGCTGACACGTTCAGGGATCTACGGACTTGTACACTAAGGTCCCTTTGTTCCTCAGTACGACCTAGGGTGTATATCCTTCCCGTATTAGACCTCCCAAAATGTATCACCTCACAGTTATCAGGATTAAATTCCATCTGCCATTAATCTGCCCAATTTACCAACCAATCAATGTCCAGCTGTAGCCTGAGGTCATCTTCCTCGTGTCAGCAAAACCACCAATTTTTGTGAGACAACAAGGTGCAGGGCAAGATGAACACAGCAGGCCAAGCAGCATCATAGGAGCAGAGAGGCTGACGTTTCGGGCCTAGACCCTTCATCAGAAAAGGGGGAGGGGAAGGGGGTTCTGAAATAAATAGGGAGAGAGTGGGAGGCGGATAGAAGATGGATAGAGGAGAGGATAGGTGGAGAGGAAACAAACAGGTCGAAGAGGCGGGAATGGAGCCAGTAAAGGTGAGTGTAGGTAGGGAGTTAGGGAGGGGATAGGTCAGTCCAGGGAGGACGGACAGGTCAAGGGGGCGGGATGAGGTTGGTCGTTCGGAGATGGAGGTGCGGCTTGAGGTGGGAGGAGGGGATAGGTGGGAGGAAGAACAGGTTAGGGAGGCAGGGACGAGCTGGACTGGTTTTGGGATGCGGTAGGGGGAGGGGAGATTTTGAAACTTGTGAAATCCACATTGATACCATTGGGCTGCAGGGTTCCCAAGCGGAATATGAGTTGCTGTTCCTGCAACCTTCGGGTGGCATCGTTGTGGCACTGCAGGAGGCCCAGGATGGACATGTCGTCTGAGGAATGGGAGGGGGAGTTGAAATGGTTCGCGACTGGGAGGTGCAGTTGTTTATTGCGAACCGAGCGTAGGTGTTCTGCAAAGCAGTCCCCGAGCCTCCGCTTGGTTTCCCCGATGTAGAGGAAGCCACACCGGGTACAGCAGATGCAGTATACCACATTGGCAGATGTGCAGGTGAACATCTGCTTGATGTGGAAAGTCTTCTTGGGGCCTGGGATGGGGGTGAGGGAGGAGGTATGGGGGCAGGTGTAGCACTTCCTGCGGTTGCAGGGAAAAGTGCCGGGTGTGGTGGAGCTGGAGGGGAGTGTGGAGCGGACAAGGGAGTCACAGAGAGAGTGTCCATCCGGAAAGCAGATAAGGGTGGGGAGGGAAAGATGTCTTTGGTGGTGGGGTCGGATTGCAGATGGCGGAAGTGTCGGAGGATGATGCGTTGGATCCGGAGGTTGGTGGGGTGGTACGTGAGGATGAAGGGGATTCTTTTTTGGTTCTTATTGCGTGGACGGGGTGTGAGGGATGAGGTGCGGGAGATGTGGGAGACACGGTTGAGGGCGTTCTCGACCACCGAGGAGGGGAAGTTACAGTCCTTGAAAAACGAGGACAACTGAGATGTACGGGAGTGGAATGCCTCATCCTGGGAGCAGATGCAGCGGAGGCGAAGGAATTGGGAATAGGGGATAGCATTTTTGCAGGAAGGTGGGTGGGAGGAGGAGTATTCTAGGTAGCTGTGGGAGTCGGTGTGCTTGAAATGAATATCGGTTTCTCGGTGGTTGCCCGAAATGGAGACAGAGAGGTCCAGGAAGGGGAGAGAGGTGTTAGAGATGGTCCAGGTAAACTTAAGGTTGGGGTGGAAGGTGTTAGTGAAGTGGATGAACTGTTCGAGCTCCTCGTGGGAGCACGAGGCGGTGCCGATACAGTCATCAATGTAACGGAGGAAGAGGTGGGGTTTAGGGCCGGTGTAGGTACAGAAGAGGGATTGTTCCACGTAACCTACAAAGAGGCAGGCGTAGCTTGGGCCCATGCGGGTACCCATGGCTACCCCCTTTGTCTGTAGGAAGTGGGAGGAATTGAAAGAGAAGTTGTTGAGTGTGAGGACGAGTTCGGCTAAGCGGATGAGGGTATCAGTGGAGGGGGACTGGTCGGGCCTGCGGGACAGGAAGAAGCGGAAGGCCTTAAGGCCATCTGCATGGGGAATGCAGGTGTAGAGGGACTGGACGTCCATGGTAAAGATGAGGTGTTGGGGACCGGGGAATTGGAAGTTCTGGAGGAGGTGGAGGGCGTGGGTGGTGTCATGGACATAGGTAGGGAGTTCCTGGACCAAGGGGGAGAAAATGGAGTCCACATAGTTGGAGATCAGTTCGGTGGGGCAGGAGCAGGCGGAGACAACGGGCCAACCAGGGCATTCAGGTTTGTGGATTTTGGAAAGGAGATAGAAGCGGGCAGTGCGAGGTTGGGGAACAATGAGGTTGGAAAAGTGGAGGCTCGGGGACCGCTTTGCAGAACACCTCCGCTCGGTTCGCAATAAACAACTGCACCTCCCAGTCGCGAACCATTTCAACTCCCCCTCCCATTCCTCAGACGACATGTCCATCCTGGGCCTCCTGCAGTGCCACAATGATGCCACCCGAAGGTTGCAGGAACAGCAACTCATATTCCGCTTGGGAACCCTGCAGCCCAATGGTATCAATGTGGATTTCACAGGCTTCAAAATCTCCCCTCCCCCTACCGCATCCCAAAACCAGTCCAGCTCATCTCCGCCTAACCTAACCTGTTCTTCCTCCCACCTATCCCCTCCTCCCACCTCAAGCCGCACCCCCATCTCCTACCGACTAACCTCATCCCGCCCCCTTGACCTGTCCATCCTCCCTGGACTGATCTATCCCCTCCCTAACTCCCCACCTACACTCACCTTTACTGGCTCCATCCCCGCCTCTTCGACCTGTTTGTTTCCTCTCCACCTATCCTCTCCTCTATCCATCTTCTATCCGCCTCCCACTCTCTCCCTATTTATTTCAGAACCCCCTTCCCCTCCCCCTTTTCTGATGAAGGGTCTAGGCCCGAAACGTCAGCCTCTCTGCTCCTATGATGCTGCTTGGCCTGCTGTGTTCATCCAGCCCTGCACCTTGTTGTCTCAGATTCTCCAGCATCTGCAGTTCCTACTATCTCTGATTCAAATTCAAACTGCCATCCTTACCTGGTCTGGCTGACATGTGACTCCATACCCACAGCAATGTGATTGACTCTGAGCTGCCCTCTGGGCAATTATGGATAGGCAATAAATGCTGCCTAGCCAATGATGTCCTCATCCTGTTAATGAAAGAAAAAACAAATAAATGTGTGCTGACCATCCCTGATCAATCTCTGCCTTTCCAAATATTGATTAATCCCGTCTGTCGGAATTTTTTCCAGTGATTTCCCTACCACTGACGTCCAACTAACTGGTCTGCAATTATCTGGCCTATCTCTGCTGCACTTCTTGAACAAAAGGAACCACATTAGCTATGCTCCAGTCATCTGGCACTTCACATGTGGCCAGTAAAGTATTAAATATCCCTGCCAGGGCCTTAGTAATCTCCTCCTTTGCCTCGCAGAGCAGCCTGGGATACATATCATCAGGCCCTTGAGATTTATGCACTTTTATGCCCACCAAACATCTAAAATCTCCTCCTTAGTTATCTCAGCATGTTCTAGAACATCACTATCCCAACTGAAATCCCTGGCGACAATGTCTTACTCTGCTGTGAATACAGATGAAAAGTATTTTTTTAAGACCTCACCCATATCTATTGACTCAATGCACAGTTTGCCACTTTCATCTCTAATAGATCATACCCTTTCCCTGGTAATCCTCTTGCTCTTAATATGCATATAAAAAGCTTTGAATACTTTTCTTGATCCAATCTGCCAAAGATATTTTGTGGCGCCTCTTTGACCTCTTAATTTATAAGCCATCTCCAGCACTCTCTCTATGTTGGAAGGGCCTCCCCTCCTTTTAATACACTGTACCTGACATATGCATCCTTCTTTATCTTTACCAAAGCCCTGATATTCCTTGATTTTCAAGGTTGCATGGACCTGCTGGCCCTGAATTCTCACTATACTACTTTTAAACAATTCCCACTTTCCAAATCCTGAATTACCTGCAAGTAGTTGCTCCCAGTTTATGCTTTCCAGTTCCTATTTAATGATATTAAAATTGGCCTTCCCTCAGTTTAGGCACTCACTTGGGGTGGAAGTGACCTATATAGATAGATTTCACCTGAATTGGAAGGGGACTAATATCCTGGCAGAGACATTTGCTAGTGCTACTCTGGAGTGCTACCAGGTTCTGAGGAAGGGTCACTAGACCTGAAACGTGAACTCTGATTTCTCTCCACAGAAGCTGCCAGACCTGCTGAGCTTTTCCAGCAATTTCTGTTTTTGTTCCTATTCCTAAACTCACTAGTGTGCGGCACTAGAAGTAATTGAGAGATTATAACCTCAGTGGTTGTAGTGATTGGAACAAGGCTGGTCAGATGGATCTCATTGACTATGTATTCCCTGATTGAGGTGGTTAACCTGGGCCAGTCCAGGAGTCTTGGCTGACAGATTTAAACTTGATTGGTGACCAGAGTTGGGGATGTGCTGGGTGGCAGGGGCATGGGCTGGATGTCGCTGCAGGAATTGGCATGCAGAGCGGTGGTAGACGTTTGGCACATGACCACTGCCATCCAATCCCTTAAAACAGCAGTGTTCAGACCTGATATTGTGCACCAGTTGGAGGATGCTCATTTGCAGTGGAAAGTTGTCTGTACATACCCCAGACAGAATTTCACATTGGCCCTAGGATCCCGTACTTGCCCTGGGCACCTGTGCCCCACACCTTGCCTCTGAGATATATGTTGTATGAGGTTGTTGACTTGCTCGCCAAGCTGGCTTGTCCTCATTTTTACGTTTCGTCACCATACTAGGTGACATCATCAGTGGAGCCTCCGATGAAGCGATGTTATTCTATTCCACTTGGAATTTATATTGTCTGGTCCGTTATGGTGAGTCGTGTCATTTCTGGTTTTGTTCTGTATGGGTTTGTATATGGGGTCCAGTTCTATATGTTTGTTGATTGCATTAAGGGTGGAGAACCATGTCTCTAGGAATTCCCGTGCATGTCTATGTTTGGCTTGCGCTATGATGGTTACCTTGTCCAAGTTAAACTGATGGCCTTCATTTTCTGAGTGTACTGATATAAAGGAAAGTTCATTGTGCTGTTTTGCTGCTAGCTGATGTTTGTGTATTCTGGTGCCTGGTTTCCTTCCTGTCTGTCTGTCCAACCGATGAAACAACCCGAGCTACAGATCTTTGCCAAAACTTTAAATATACATTGTATGTGCTTGAAGGAAGCAAAACAGCAGGCCATGCATAGACTGGTAGACAAGCAGGAGGCTGGAAGAACAAGCAATCTAGAGGAAAGGAGAAGTCAATGTTTCGGGTATTACCCTTCTTTAGTCCATGGTGCCAGATGCTGCCTGGCTTGTTGTGTTCTTCCAGCCTCCTGTTTGTCTAACTTGGATTCCAGCATCTGCAGTTTTTTTGTGTCTATGTATAGACCGGTGCAACACACCATCTACTTCTTCTCCTTTATCCATTGCCCGGACATGCCTTGGCATGCCTATTTACCTCCAGGCAGTGGGTATCCCCAGTGGAGGGCTCTCTCTGCACGAGTCCTCCCTCTTTCCCTCAGGGATCTGGGGTGGAGGATGTTGCATGCAGCAGTACCCTGTAACCACAGATTGTGGTGATGCATACACTCCCAGCCCAACTGTTTGTTTTACATGCTGTGGAGTCTGTGGTCCCTGTGTACTTGGTTGTGGGTATTTGCAGTCCCTTTTTAGTTATCTGAGGAACCTTTGGCTCTGTTTTGGTTGTACTTCAGTTCCACGTTCCTCATCTTTGGGCACCTGATGTGGGCAGGTCAGAGGATCTCCTTGTGGGTCTGCTCCTGGGTCTGGCCAGACTGGCTATAAACAGGTCCAGGCAGCAGGCCTTGGAGGGGATCATTTCAGCCGACTGTCTGTCCCTGTTCTGCGGCTATGTTCAAGCCTGGGTGTCCTTGGAGAGGGAGCGCGCAGTGTCCACCAATGCTCTCGATGCTGTTAGGGAGAGGTGGGCAATGTGGGTGGAGTGCTATATTTTCCCCTCCAATTCTACTTTGATTTAATCCCTATCCTCCCCCTTCACTTTCTCACGTAAGCATTGCCCCTATCGGGCTTTGCTTGTTACTTGTTCCCTGGCCACAGGAGTGTTTCTCCTGGAGATGAAAGTATTGTGCAAATAATTTTATTCAATGGTGTCTTCACTGAATCCTTGCACTTACACACAGCACGGAGTGCTATGGGAGAAAATAAGCACTATTGCTGTATAGTGGTAATGTGGGGGTAAGGCAAAACAGGAAAAAGGAAAAAAAAAGTATAAACAGGGAATCCCCTCAGTTGACTCAAAAAAAAAATCTTGATGGAGTGGAATTGGTTGAGAAAGATTCGTCTTGATTGGCTCGATATTTTTCAATTAGAAAATAGCTGTACGAGTGAAGTCCTAATTAAATAGAACAGTACAGCACAGTACAGGCCCTTTGGCCCACGATGTTGTGCTGAACTTTTACTCTAATCCTAAGGTCTATCTAACCTCCACCCCTACCTTATACTATCATCCATATGCCTATCTAATAGCTGCTTAAATGCCCCTAATGAGGCCGATTCCACTATCCTCTCCGGCAATGTATTCCATGCCCCTACCACTCTATGAGTAAAGAACCTACCTCTGACGTCTCCCCTGTATCTACCTCCACTCACTTTAAAACTATGTCCCCTCGTAATAGCTACCTCCACCCTAGGATGTTTTTCAGGAAGACTTAAGGACCATCAAAGGAGTCAAGGCCAACTTACATGTTGACCAGGAAGCAATTCCATGATTCTACAATGCCCACCCAGTGCCATTTGCCTTTCGTGCAGAAGTAAAGGCAGAAATCAGGAGGCTGGAGAGTGAAGAAATGATCAAACCTGTCCAGTTTGCTGAATGGGCAGCACCAGTCATACCCATTGTGGACCCCGACCTGTCGGGTCAACTTTGTGGGGATTTTAAGGAAATGGTAAACTGCTTCTTGCAGCTGGATAAATACCCAATCCCTCGCATAGAGGACTTGTACACAAAACTGGGGGGTGGGGTGGTGTCTGTCCTTCATGAAGCTGAACATAAACCGTCTGTACCTGAGATTGTGACTAGATAAGGAGTCCAGAAGTATGCCACAATTAATAAGGGTTTGCACCCATGTAGAAGACTGCCATTTGGGGCATTATCAGCCTATCCCCTTTTCTAGCAGATGATAGAGAACATTTTACAAGGCCAGGTTGCCGTTTATTTGGATGATGTGCTAATAACAGGGAAGACCAATAAAGAGCACTTGGACATAGTGCTTAAACATTTCTCCTAGGCGGGTGTACGCCTTAGAAGGGAAAAATGTGTATTCCAGGGCTACAGAGTCAACAAGACTGGGCGACACCCTTTGGAAGATAAAGTAAGGGTGATCAAAGGTGCCCGGGCTCCCACATCTGTACCGGAACTTAGGTTTTTCCTCAGGTTAATGAATTATTATGGAAAATTCATATGTGACCTGGCCTCCATCTTGGCAGCCTGTTGCTTGCTATTGAAAAAAGGTCAGCCTTGGAAATGGTCACATCCTATATTCATTCATGGAATGAGGGCATTGCTGGCCAGGCAGCATTTATTGCCCATCACTAATTGCCCAGAGGGCAGTTAAGAGTTAACCACATTGCTGTGGGTTTGGAGTCACATGTTGGCCAGACCAAGTAAGTTTTCTAATGGCAGTTTCCTTCCCTAAAGAACATTAGTGAACCAGATGGGATTTTCCTGACAATCAGCAATGGATTTATAGTCATCACTACATTCCTAATTCCAGATATTTGTTGAATTCAAATTCCACCATCTTCCATAGCAGGATTTGAACCCAGGTCCCCAGGATATTATCTGGGTCTCTGGATTAACGGTCTGGAGATAATACCACTAGGCCATTGCCTCCCCCTATTGCTAAGAAGTAAACTTTAGGGAAGTGAAAAAGCAGCTACTGTTGTGTAAAGTTTTGGCCCACTACAATCCCAAGCGAAATGTGGTGCTGATCTGGAATGCCTCCCCTATGGTATCTGGATAGTGTTGGTCACCAGTGGCCCAGTTGGGAGGAATACCTGATGGTGTATGCTTCCTGGACTTTGGCTGATGCCAAACGCAATATGCCTAGATGGAAAAGGAATGTTTGGCGGTCATCTTTGGTGTGAGAAAGTTCCACCAACACCTTAACAGACATAAATTTGAAATAGTAACAGACCACAAACCCCTGCTAGGGCTACTTCAAGAGGACAAGGGCGTGTCACCCATAGTTTTATTATGAATTTGGCGGTGGGCCCTTTTACTCAGTGCCAACAATTATAAGTTGGAACATAGTCTGGCAGGCCATGTGGCACTTTCAGATGCCTTGAGCTGCCTCCTGCTGGCAGATGCACCGCTGGTGGTGCCATTCCCGGAAGATTCTGGTCTAGTTTTAAACTTTCTGGGCACCCTTTCAGTCACCGCTGACAATACCCTACTGCGGACACGAAAATATTTAGTCCCGGTAAAACTTAAAAAGGGCATCCCAACCAGAATTGAAACCTTTCTGGACCAGGCGAGACTACATCACTATAGAGGATGGCATAATATTATGGGGAGCAAGACTGATTGTCCTGAGTAAAGATTGCCACCAGGTACTAGGTGAACTCCACCAGGTCATCAAGGGTTTCCAGAATGAAGATATTGGCAAGAAGTTATGCCTGGTGGCCAGGGTTGGATGCCAACATAGCTGCATTGGTGTATCAGTGCACAGAGTGCCAACAAGGACAAAATTTACTGCCAGCAGCTCCCCCAAAATTTGTGGGAATGGCCAGGTAAACCCTGGTCTTGGTTACACGTTGACCATGCCAGTCCTTTCATGGGCTCAATCTTCTTGGTCATTGTGGATGCCCATTAAAAGTGGTTGGATGTGCATAGAGTTCATTCATCAAACTCAGGGATAACGATTGTAAAGCTGCGAGCATCAATTGCAATTCACAGACTTTCGGAAATATTGGTCACGGATAATCGAACATCATTTTCCAGCAGGGATTTCGAGTATTTCCAAAAGTTGAATGGCATTTGCCATGTTCGGGCAGCTCCATACTATCCATCATTCAATGGTTTAGCAGTAAGAGCAGTCCAAACATCGAAGGCAGGCTTAAAGAAATAGCCTACAGCTTCATTCAATACCAAACTGTCCTGGTTCCTGTTTGATTATAGGATCACTGTTCAAGCAAATATAGGGATAGCTCCAACAGAGTTGCTAACAGGGAGAAGACTCCACATTAGGTTAAAGCTGATATCCCTGAACCTGGGGGTGGGGGGTGTGGAGGGAGAAACAGCATCAGGAAAACCATTGCCAGCCACATCCCTTCCCCAAAGACAGAGAGATGGTTTACTTCAGGGGACAAAGTTTGGTGTCGAAACCACGGAAATGGCCCTGTATGGGTACGAGGCAAGGTCAACATGAGGTCAGATCCCGGGACATACAAAGTTCTGATAGGTGAGGTGGTCTTGAACAAACATATGGATCACCTGAAAACTACGACCTCTCAAACAGCGCAGAACCAAAACATACCCGGCCCCTCAGAACACCAGAAAGGTTGTTAGGAACCGTGGGTTCACCGCTTCCATCTCGCGTCAAAGAAACCTGATAGTCTAAATTAGATGCAGCCTCGATACTGTAAGCACATGAAGAAGAGGAAGAATTTCTTCTGAGACCCTCTGGGTGCAAGAGACGGGCTACGGTCCAGTACATGCTGCCCATGTCCGAGTCAGAGTTGGAGGAACTGGGCCTGGGGTGAAAATGTCCCAGGAGAAGCTACAAGAAAAAGGACAGGCCTACATCCCTGGCCTTGGGTGGAGGGGGAGCGATGTAGTGATTAGAACGAGGTCGGCCCGGTGGATCTCATTGAGTATGAGTTCCCTGATCGGGGCTGTTAACTTGAGCCAACAGGGAGCCCTAGCTGACAGATATAAACAGGAGTCTCAGAGATTCTCGTCATTTTAGAGACTGGCTCTGAGCTAGCCAATCAGTGCCCCTGTATCGTGTACGTGTGAATAAAGGTGATGGGATACCAGCCTCCATGGTGTTATTTCAGGAGTCGTCTTCTTTAATCTACTATCTAACTTTGTTAATTCCTGTTGCAGGACCTCATTTCTCTTTTTACCCATATCTTTGGCACCGACATGTACCACAACTGCTGGCAGTTCACCTTCCCCGCTTCAGAATGCCCCGTAACCCAACCAGTTATCTCCCAATCATGCATGGCAAGCCTGATCTTATTTCTGGCTACTACAGCAACACTTTACACCACGTTTTTACCTCTTGCAGCTTGTTTAATTTTTCATGGTATGTGTATCTTTGTACAAAACCCATCTAGTTCACTGATGTCCTTTAGGGAAGGTAACTACTATCCTTACCTGCTCTAGCCTACATGTGACTCTAGGCCCACAGCAAAGTGGTTGATACTTAAACTGATGAGTAATAAATGCAAGCCTAGTCAGTGATGTGGATAAATTAAAATCAAAATTAAAAATAAATTGTATGTACTATTCCCACCCAATGAATAACCACTTGCTTTTTAGCGATGAATTATTTGTCACGGTAAGTCCTCCTCCATGTTGTATATGTCATTGGTATCTAAACGGACAGACCTATTAAACAAATCTAGCTTCAAAGTTCATCCCATTTCTACTTTCAATTGCTACTTGCTGACTTGTCTGCCAACAGTCACCAAGATCCCTTCCAACTTCTCTATTCAAGAAGCCTTTAGAGTGACCGCTTCCTAGAATTTCTATCCTTCGTGAATGTTGCAGATTGCATCCAGTTGACGCTCAAGTTGTGCAACTTCCCGTCAGTTGAGTGCAACTTCGTACAATTCAACATTTGTATTCACCCTGCACAATGTGTTAATCCAGTCAGGACCACACCACAAATCCCACACCATCAATCCAGAATCTGATCCTGCCTTTTCTCTTTATGTGACACAAACTCTACAAGTTATCATTCATTGCATTATTTCTATTTACTCTCAAAATCGTTATATATTCATAACATGTTTTTCAAATATCTCTCTATCCCAAATTCAAAGCACAGTGGCTCAGTGTTTAGCATTGCTGCCTCATAGCTCAGGGACCTGTGTTCAATTCCATCCTTGGTTGACTGTCTGTGTGGAGTTTGCATATTCTTCCCGTGTCTGCATGGGTTTCCTCGGGGAGCTCCAGTTTCCTTCCACAATGCAAAGATGGGTGGATTGGCCATGCTAAATTGCCCCTAGTGCCCAGGGGGATGCAGGCGAGGTGGATTAGCCATGGGAAATGCAGGGTTGTAGGGATGGGATAGGTCTGGGCAGTATGCTCTTCAGAGGGCCAGTGTGGACTCAATGGGCCAAATGGCCTGCTTCCACACTGTAGGGATTCTATGATTACATTGCAAAAACTATCAGTTTAGACAAATAAATGCTTATATAAATATTTTGCATTTTCTGGCTGCCATCCATTGACATATATAAATAGTTTATTTTGGTGCATGAGATGTGGGATACACAATAAAAAGGCAGGTAACTTATCCATTGATTCTAGTGACTAGTGATGACAGCACACACAGTATCCTGGCATATGATTCACTGAATCATAACAGTGTACTGTTAGCAATTTTGAGTTTTAGGGAAATCCCAGCATTTGCACGCTCTGAAATGTGTAAATCCTTTAATTTATCCAATAATCTGATGTTCTATAACTGGTAACTTGTCTTCTACCACAGACATTTAAGCATAATTTACTCTCAGTAATCTTATATCAATCTCCAACATTGATCTTCACTACCAAATTACAACAAGCAAATTAAAGAATATTGAATCACCATGACATAACCAAATTACCTTTGTAATCTGTTATTCAGTCTATCGGTTCATCCTGTTTATTAGATCATCTAGTCAACATTTAATTTTAAATTATGCTGTGATCGTGAGGATAATTCATGACTTTATTGCCTGGCTTCTTTGTTCATGATTCAGCAAGAGAGAGTGAAGTGAAAGAGTTCAAAAAAAATTCACAAGGATGTTGCCAGGGTTGGAGGGTTTGAGCTATAGGGAGAGTTTGAATAGGCTGGGGCTATTTTCCCTGGAGTGTCAGAGACTGAGGGGTGACCTTGTAGAAGTTTATAAAATCATGAGGGGCATGGATAGAGTGAATAGTCGAGCTCTTTTCTCCAAGGTAGGGGAATCCAAAACAAGCAGGCATGGGTTTAAGGTGAGAGGGTAAAGATTTAAAAGGGGCCAAAAGTGCAACTTTTTCACGCAGAGGGTGGTGCATGTATGGAATGAGCTGGAGGCTGGTACAATTAAAACATTTAAAAGGCATTTAGATGGTGTTACAGAAAAGGGGAGTTTAAATGAAAGAAAATCCCTGATATTCACTTTACAAGTAACAAGTAACAATTTATTTATTTAAACCTAACAGTGAACAAATTAACAATTGCCCCCTAACTCCTAACTATTCCCTAACTGAACAAAATTCTACTGGTATACTATTTCAATAAACACAAGTCCCACTTATATAAGCCAAGTAGTAAGAAAAAAAATTAGTCTCCCAAAGTCCACCCAGCATGTGTCTTCCTGAATGCCCTGCCTTCTCCACTGTGTCTCCAGTCATAAATGCCTTTCTTCTGCTGATCCTGGTGTCAGAGATGTCTTCTTTGTGAAGGCTCTTAGCTAGAAGTGCTGTGGTACCTCTTATGGATAGATAGTGCTTTCGTAGTGAGCGTAGCAATTTCTTGTGAGAGCTATGTGCTTATTTCTCAGCTGGCGGTTCACTCTCACACTGATTTTCAAAAACCCTCTCCTCATATACATTGGATGACTTTTTTTTACAATCGCATTAAGATTTAAATTCAGTTGACTTTCAATCACTAAGTGCTTGGTTTAAATTAATTGGCTGATTCCAGCTCATTGCCAAGACATCAAAATAAGCCTAAGGTTTTCAATCACTCGGCCATATGAATCAAGTTTCCATTTTTAGAACTGGCTATACATTTTCAGCTACTTACAGACACATTTTTTCTGTATAAATCTCTAATCTTATAAAAGCACTTTATCTCTTAAAGGAACCACGCACTATTCTCCCTTTTTTAAATAAAACAAATTCTAGCTTCTTGCCTCCCTATTCATGATTATGCTACACAACTTCATAACAATGGGTACATGAATAGGAAGAGTTTAGAGGAATATGGGGCAACTGCTAGAAAATGGGACTAGATTAATTTGAGATATCTGGTTGGCATGGACAAGTTGGACTAAAGGGTCTGTTTCCATGCTGTATATCCCTATAGGTCTACGACTCTATGAATTAATTTACTCACCAGTTTGTGTATAACCTTATGGGAAGCTGGTGTATACATGCAAACATAAACTGTATTGGTTGATATAGATCATTAGGTTAGCCAAATCCGGACATCATTATGTCCATTATGCAGGGCGGCACAGTGGTGCAGCGGCTAGCACTGCTGCCTCACAGTGCCAGGAACCTGGGTTCGATTTCACCCTCAGGCTACTGTCTGTGTGGAGTTTGCACATTCTCTCTGTGTCTGCACGGGTTTCCTCTGGGTGCTCTGGTTTCTTCCCACAGTCCAAAGATGTGCAGGCTAGGTGGATTGGCCATGCTAAATTGCCTGTAGTGTTCAGGGATGTTTAGATTAGGTGGGCTATGGGGGGATGGGTCTGGGTGGGATGCTGTGAGGGTCGGTGTGGACTTGTTGGGCTGAAGGGCCTGTTTCCATACTGTAGGGATTCTATGATCTACGATTATCTCCTTGAAAGAGGGTGGTAAACTCCAGAGCATTTTTCAAGGGGAGGTATGGAGAGGATATTATGCATTCAAATTGAGCCATGGTAAAACTTTCATTGTATCAATCCCAGCGTTTTTATGATACGAGCAGCAAAGTTTAGAATGAGCTGAATTTAATGAAAGTTAGAGATTGTGAGGCCAGCCTGGAGATCATTGGAAAATTCAGCGTAGAAGCAGAATTCAATGGTAGATGGCATGAGATAGGGCAGATGTAGGTGTTATTATAGCAATAGAAATGGGTGAGCTTAGTGATTGAGCCGGTATAGGATTGGAAACTCTGCTTACCCTCGCAAAGGCTGAAGAGATCGGAAACAACCTGCTTTAGTCTGAGACAATGGTTCAGTAAGGTGTGGGGGGAATCTTGAGAGCATAAAGTTCATGGTGGGTCATTAAGATGATGGCTTCAGGCTTCTGGATGTTTAATTTAAGGAAGTAGTGGGATTAACGGAGCTGCTGAGGGGAAGCAGTTAAAGTACAACGCTAAAGATTCTCCAGCATCTGCAGTTCCTACTATCAAAATACAATGCTGTTCAGGGAACTTGAAGAATTTAGCAGGTAAAATATTTATTTTTTTATGTTGTAACATTTATCCTAGCATCCTCAGTAGATTGCCATTGCATATCCGTTAAAACATTTTTTGTAATTCGGGGAAACCTTTTCCAAAACGAAAACTTTTGCTATTGCTGCGTTTCTTCCCCAGTTCTTGAAAACGTCCATCGTTCCCTGCAGTCGTCCTCCACCTTCCCCTATCCACCATGCTTCAATGCAACACGTTGCGGATCCAACCCAGCCAGTAAACCAGATTCTGCTCCTTCCTAAGGAGGCATCTTGCATCTGCACATAATCTGCAATGCCAATGACCGACTTTCACTTGCAATTTATCATAGACGGGAGGTGTGGTCACATACGTCACACTATAAAGAATAAAGATCTGACTGGGGGCAAGTGACTGCAATGAACAGTCCAGAGTGCGCAGTCCGGGAGTCCTCAGCAGATGTACATCTGAAATAAAGCGTCTGCAATTTCACCAAATCATGCGGAGAGAAGACGCGTGCCCCTCAGCAATTCCGTGAATCCTCTCTAGCAGACGTGGGCATCTTACCGAGGAATCGCCTCGCATTTCGAGAGGTAATTTTTTTTTTCATGATATCCTACTGCTGAAAACGTGCAGGCGCCTAGTGCATGCTTTAAGTGTGCTTTTTAAAAAATCTGGTATGTCTACTTTTTTTTTCCCTGCTTCAGTCAATGACGCTAGCATTTTAATTTTTTGGACTTTTTTTGCTGATTTTTTTTGCATTTCAATATTAAAAGCTCTGAAATGTTACAGTAGGTTATTGGTCTCCGCAGATCTGAATGGCCGAAGACGGATGTGTGTTTGGAGATAATTGCAGTGGGGAGGGGGCGCCGGTTCAATTTTTGTCCTGTTGACTTACATGGTAAACCACATATTGACAATGTGTTTCATGTACTTCCGTATAAACACTGCTAGTGTCTTGTACAAATAATGCGCATGTATTGGTGAGGGGTAACGGAGTGCCTTTGATTTGGATAACAAATCTCTCTCTCTCTCTCTCTCTCTCTGGACAGTTCGGTTGCAAGGCAGAAGGACTTGAGCTGAGAACGTCCAGCGGATTCCGCTTGACTCGGGGTTGACTGTCTGAGGCAACGGGGAGGGAGGGGAAAGAAAAACCCAATAAGCAAGCAGCAGATGTTGTAAAGTTTAACAGTAGCACACAACTTGGGCCCCGAGCAGCATTGAAGCGAATGGAGACTGCAGCAAGTGGAAAAGCAGGCGTTTCAGCCTGCTGGAGAAATTAACCAGCCTAGAGACTGACCTTGAATTCTCAGGAACCCGCAAGCTTCAAATTCACACCCCACGCCCCTTCTTTTTAACCTAGAATCAAATTCCTGGAAAAGAGCAATGTGTACCGAGGGTTTCCAATACCGAGCTCTGTTTGAATACAAGAAGGAGAGAGAAGAAGATATCAATTTATTGCCGGGGGACGTTCTGACCGTGAGCAAGTCAGTGCTGTTAACTGCCAATTATCAAGAGGGGGACGAGAAGAACCCCAAAGGATGGCTAAATGGTGTTAACGAAAGAAACAAAGATAAGGGTGACTTCCCTGGAACCTATGTTGAGTTTGTGGGGCCGGTTCGCATTGTGCCTCCGACTCCCAAAGCAAGACCAAGACCTGTCCCTCCCACACCTGGCGGTGCTGCAGCGGCCAGCCCAGCTCTCACTTCTGGTAGGTCTCTCTTCAACACCTCGCACGACCATTTATTAAACTTTTCAACGTGGATTCAGATTCCTAATGCTATTGGTAGCAAGAGCTTTAACCCACTAGCCATGAATGTATGACACTTCGTTCAGAATGAAATGTACGCTCTTTTGTATATTTTCTAGTATACAGGGGGGAAAAAAGTCACTAGTTATAAGGGTGAGAGGTGGCATGAAATACAAAGATGGAACTAATCTAGTTAATTCACCCTTTGACTTTGAAAAATGGGGATGAAATTCAGTTCTGTTCAATCGACTCTTGAATTCAAGTTTTAAACCAACCAATTCATTGGTTTAATA
This sequence comes from Rhincodon typus, assembly GCF_021869965.1. Lineage (NCBI taxonomy): Eukaryota > Metazoa > Chordata > Chondrichthyes > Orectolobiformes > Rhincodontidae > Rhincodon > Rhincodon typus. The sequence continues at coordinate 46,394,602 of NC_063341.1, forward strand.
TTTGAAAAGTTTAAGATCAAACATGGTAAGTGATTTTACTAAAGAGTTGAAAGGGCTGGATTCAATTTCAGTATTCTGCCATCAAATTATTCTACTTTGATAGTTTCCTATCCGTTTCAGTTCCAGTGTGGAGGCAGTATATAATAATCTTTAATATATGCTTTCAAATAGACATGCAAATACAGTTTACTGGTGGTAAGGCAGCTGAATCGATTCAATCTCTGGTTGCTTACCAGAGGAAAGTACCATTTAAACGATGCAAAGAAAGCCCCATTAATTGCATTGATATTAGGCCACGATAATGTAATTTGGAAGAAGACTAGGTTATTGTATGCTATGTAAAAGGAGCACTGTTTACTCCTTGCACATGGTGTTCTTTAAGAGAATGCAAGATTCAAATTTCCACTGCATTTCCGATCAAGCATTTGTCATTTTAGTTGAAGCATTAGCAATGACAACTTTTTACACAGCTCAGAGAAGGTTGCATGGATGGAACCATTAAATAATCAGGGTGTTAGTTGAGACTCCTATAGTTTATCACAGAACAGCCTTGTTTTGTGTTCCACAGTTGCACACATTTGTGGGAAGTTCAATAAAACATAAGGTTGCAGTTTCTGTTCCAATATACAATCCAGTCAAAGCATAAAACTTTGGTAAGATGTTCTTGGTTTTCTTCTACAACAGGACAACACAATTTTGCTTTCAATACTTTTTGAATATGCATCAGTGTTAAAATCCAGTGTTAGTTTTATTTAAAAAAAGTGTTTTAATTTACAGAAAGCAATTGCATATTTCAGGTTTAAACTGTCAGAAGATGACAACAACAGATACAGGACTAAACAGGTCCTTTCAAGCAAAAGATGCAATGAAGTACGAAAAAAAATTGGATGGCTTTTTTTAAATATATCTGTGATAATCTGCCCTCATTGAAGGACATCATCCTGAGTTGAAAAAAAACTTGCACAAAAGCAATCTTTGATTTGCAAGTCCAACTTTTTTGCAATAGCCCCTCCAATAATTATTACCTGTGGGACATTTTAAATCAATCACAGGGATAATAACCCCCACCCTGCCCCCAACATCAAGTTATGATAAAAGGTTGTCATTTCAATCGGTATAAGGCATTAAGCAAACTTTACTAATTTTATTCTCTATCTGTTATAAATGTTAAGTTGTGTATCAGGTATAAACTGTGTGTCTAAGTGTCAAATAAAATAGCTGATTGATCATAAATGGAAAGGTACAGTTTCAGGGAATTAGGTCAGAAACGAAGGTGAATTGAATAGCCCATTGGGAGAAAGTGCTGCATTGGGTGAGCAGGCTAGCATGGTGGAGCTGAGTTTTGGTAACACTTTCGTGTGAAACAAATTAAAGGCAAGCTTTTGATGATGGCTATTCATCTTAATGGATCTATCTAAAGTTAAGCCGTTGTGAAAACTTATACCAACTTTTTATACCATAGTTACCATGTCATGGTTGCAATTAATACTGTGTGTTTGCAATAAAAGTAAGGCTTTACATTGGCAACTGAAAATTGCAGTAGCAGTTTTTTTTTTAGGAAAATTATTTCTACAGTATACGTTACAAATTTCAAATTTGTTTGAACATTGATAGAAGCATCTCATTTTCTTCATGAGGCAGTGTCTAATATGAGGACAACAAGAACTTGTGAATGAAACAAATTCCAGAAGCTTTTCAATCTCAGAGGGTTGCTGGTAACTTGAGATGATTAAGTGAGATTTGTAGAGGATATTTTGATCAATGTTATTCAAAAGAAAGCATTATTTGATTCAATTGCTATGAATCTGGACTTATTAAAAATTTGGAAGTACACTGAAAATTCAGCAATCGTGAATATGATTAGCTTAGACTTGTGCTAAAGATAGTGCTTTGCATTGCATTGTGATTAGAAGCCTGCATAAGTAACAGCCATTACACATGAAAGTGGAGATGCTCACATTTCAAACATGGCATTTTAGCAATGTTTAATTTTTTTTCACATGATGTCAAGATTTTTCACAATTATTTATAAATGGTCTTGTTACAATTGGAAGAAGAAAGACTTATTATGTGGAAATATGTTGCACTGCTTTTTTCTCTTATCCATAAAATGGAAATCCTTTCTGGCTTAACATTTTGAAGAAAAACTCGGAAATTAAGATTTTTAAATGCCAGATGAGATAGCTTTTCCTCATTTATAAATAATTGTTTGTGAATTGAATGAATTACTCAAAGGTTTTCTCTTAACTCAAAGCTGACCTTTTGCATACGTTTAATTTTAGAATGTAAATTTTTGTGGAAAAATATATAACAACTGCATTTTTAGTGTTTTCATCTGTTGAAACTCTCAGACTTTCCTTCATAACCACGTCTCCTTTCTTCAAAAAAAAACTACCTTATTTTCAGTTTTGTTTCTAATTAGAAATACAATGTTGTACGAACTATCAGTTCAGCATTTCTTCGGTTGCATGTTTTCATTCTGAAGCATAAATGCCTTTTTGAGAGGTGTTTGACCATTGTAAAAGGCCAGTACAATAAAGCAGAACGGACCACCATGCAAATGTCTTTGTATTTAGCAACAGTGTTTTAGTACAAAACTTTGAAGAATCAAATAAAGAACAGAACAGTTTTTAAATTGTGACTGTGTGCCATTATCAAAAGAGAATTACGTTTACCAATTGATTCGGGAGTGGAAATGTTACCATTTTGAGTGCTGTACATTAAGGTTACATATTCCACACTCAATCAATTTTAGAAGATTTCTTTACCACTTCACACAATTTGAATCACTTTCCTTATTTTTCAGTAATTATGCAGAAACAATGTATCTTCTGCAGATATTTTTCCAATTTTAAAGTTGCAGATTCATTTTCATCTGGGACGTGTGTTGGAAGTAAGTTTAAAATCTATTGTTAATCAAAATGATGCTTACAGTTATGCTTTCTTACAGTAATTATATTTGAAGGCTTCTAATTTATTCACGTTTCTTGCAGACTAATTCCTATTGACTTCCTGTGAATTCAAACAGTGGAATGATTTTAATAATTTTGGTGACTTATCTGAAGGAAAGTATTATTTTCAGATTAATATTATAGGGAACAAGATTTGAAATAGTTTTGGATTTGAAACCATTCAAATCAAATAAATCAAAATATGACAAGTTCTGCTTAATTTGAATTTTGTTTACTATAGCTAAGGTTTAAGCAATCAATATAAAACTTATTTTTGTAAAACATGACCTGTAAACATAAAATATTTCTGAATTATTTGTCTTTTTTTTTGATAAACTCTCAACTACTTTATGAATGCCTTCTGTAGTTTATATTAATGTTTTTGTGAAAATAAAGCTGAAGTCACTTATCTGATGCACCCTAATTTCCTTAAGCAATAAGAAGGACTGCATTTTGTCCTGTAAAAATTACTACAATGGTGTAAGTATCATATATGCTAGCAGGATATGGGTTTTAATAAATTGAGAAACAACGGCTATAATCCACTTCTACCTTTCTCACTTGCAAGTTTATGTGGGTGAGACTTAAACCCACTCAAAACCCATTGAATTGCACAGAATTAAAATTAGACCCATTTAAAATCATAAACAATTGCAATGGAATAAAACAAAGAACTGCAGATGCTGGAGATCTGAACCAAATAAAAACACAAATTGCTGTTGTAACTCAGCAGGTCTGGTAGCATTTGTAGGAAGAAAGCAGAGTTAAAATTTCGAGTCTAGTGACTCTTCTTCAGAGCTGTTAGCAGCTAGGAAAATGTGGTATTTATGCTGAAGATGATGTTGATGGGTGGAGATGTTGAAGGAGAAGTGAATGGACAGGTGGAAATGGAGCCCATAGAGAGAGATATGAAAGGGGTAGGTAAATAAAGAAATAATGGATAGCAGGCCAGGACAGAAGAGCAGCTGAATAAGTGATAATAAGAGCATACTGAACTTGGTGTTGAGTGCTAGAGGCTGCAGGATCCCCGAGCAGAAAATGAGATGTTGTTCTTTGAGTGGGAACATTGCAGCAGGCCCGAGAGAAAAACTTTGGTGTTGGAACATGGTGGTGTGTTGAAGTGACAGGCAACTGGAAGCTGACTGTCATTTTTTTACAGACAGAGCATAGGTGTTCTGCAAAGTGGTCACCCAGTCTGTGTTTTGACTCCTGATTGTGGAGGAGACCATTCTGCGAACAGCGAGCACACAACATTGTGGCAATAATAGATACATCCCATGACTGTGTCTTTCACAAGACCACTTACTCAGCTTAGCTTTTAACTTTCAATCATGTTTGGTCCTTTAATAGTCTTTTTCCCAAGATAAAAATGTCTATTACTATGGGACATGGTTTTAAGGTAAAAAGGGGATAAGTTTGAAGGAGATATGAAAGGCAAGTCTTTTTTTAGAGTGTTAAGAGCATGGGATGTGCTGCCAGAGAAAGTGGTGGAGGTAGATACAATAGCAAAGTTTAAGAGGCATTTTGACAGATATATGAATAGGCAGGGAACTGAGGTCTACAGACCACATAGAGGCAAAAGATTTTTAGTTTAGAAAGACATCATGTCTTTGTGGGCCAAAGTGCTTGCCCCTGTGCTGTACTGTTTTTTGTTCTTTAATAAAGTATTTTACAGTGTTAAAAACACAAAAGACGTCACTCTCAAGGGCCATTTAAAATTGCTGGAATATAATGTGCTGCCAGGTAACTGTTTGCCAATGTTGCCTTGAGTTCGCTGCTATGAGACAAAAGACCACAAATCTTAGGGGGAAGGAAGAGCTCAAATGATCTATAAAGTGACAGAGTACCATGTTAACTGGACTGGTAATGGAATAAAGTGCCAGGTGAATCAATGGGGAAGAAGTACTTGGGGGTGGGGACTAGAGGGGTGGTCGAGTATCACTGTCAGGGAGTGAAGAGTTAGATTTTTCAATCTGAAGTTGGTCCCCTGATCTTAGGATGATTTCCCCCAAAATCTGTACAGACACCATGTGTCTGGCACAGTTTTCAAGAAAATGGTCAATGTATAGCCAGATGGAATACTTGCCTTCCACTTTACAATGGCAGATAGTAGGAGGCCCTCCTGCATTGAACTATAAGTCTCTAATGGTTGACAATGATGTAGGTAGGTTAAGGAGAGTGGGAACCTTCCAAACCCATGTCCAGTTCCATCTAGAAGGACAGGGGCAGGAGATACAAGGGACCATCGCCACTGCCAAATTTCTCTTCAAACCACACTCCATCCTGACTTGGAAATATATTGCCGATAGTTAAGTGTCACTGTGCCAGAATCCTGGAACTCCCTCCCTAATGGCCTTGAGTCTACCTACACCAAATGGATTGTAGCAATTCACCACCATGTTCTCAAGGGCAACTAGGGATGGGCAATAAATGCTGGCCAGCCAGCGATGCCCACATCTCATGAATTGGAGAACAAAGGATGAAGAATCTTGAAATGCGAGCAGTTGCCTGACTCCTATTTTGAAGGGAAATCCTTTTCAGAGGGTGATGGATGTAGCTGCTGTGTAGTTGGGGCCTAACCTGCATAAGTGCTGCCTACCCACCATCTACCAACAGCAGGCTGCATCCGTCATTGGCTAGGGTACAATCTCAGCAGGAGCCCACGTGCTGCCTGCAAAGTGCTAGTTGGTGCCAGGAGAAAGGTCCATTAATTAGCATAAATGTTTTCCAACCAAGTAGGTATTAGCGTCTGCTATTCCCATGCCACTGTCAGCAAAGCAGCCCATTTCAAAATGGCCTAAAGTTGGGAGCATGATGGCAACCCAGCACAAGAGCTGCTAATAGAAATTGCCAATTTGCCCACCCCTGTGATGAAATGAAAATCTGGCAGAAGATCCTATCTTGTTTATTGTTGAGTGCCTTTTTGAGCAGGAGTGTACAGGGAAGAAGTAGGATTTGAAAAGAGGGCTGTTGAAATTCCAAATGCCCCTTTAATTTGCCATTTTAAGAGGAAAAATCTCCTAATTGTTAAGTCAAATGCTTAAAGTGAAGACACTCATCCAATTTTCATCTATGAATAAATCAAAGTTTTATGTGATCATACCAGAGAAGAGGCCTGTTAACTTAATGTCTACACCATATGGCTTTCCTATTCCGGATTTTGTGTATTTATGATTTTATCCCTCCAATACAACCTGTAAGAAAGCTATGTGTACCTACTGCTTAAATTACGAATTCTATGAGGATGCTTGTTTTTCAGTGTCAGATCTGGTCTGAAATTGTGAGCCCTTCAGAGAATGAGGCAGCTTTTTGTTTTCTTGAAACTAGAAGATCAGAAATACTTGAGTGATTTATGCATGTCAGGTGAATATGTCAAATGGAACACAGGCCAAATACAGTAACTTGAGTGAAGTGAAGAGGAAAATGAGATTAACTGAGAGACAATATCAGAATGGCAGTTAGCATAAGAGAACACAAAAAACTTATATTAGCATGCAAGTAGTGAGAGAAGGTGACATCTGAAAAAAGGTGATATATGCTTAGGAGTGCAGGGCAAGGCAAGCATACTTAAGGAGTACTTTTGCATTCATGTTTATAGCTTGGCATTCTAGATTTGTAAATGAGCTTGAGTGAGATATTGGATATATATCTCTTCCCTAGACACTTGGAGACTGCAAAAGGATCAGGGAGGATTGACATTATTCAAAGTGCATTTAAAACACTCCTGGTAAGTACAGACCTGTCAGTTCAACATCAGTGATGGTTAACGTTTTACAAACCATCATCGGGTTAAAATAAATCCTTTGAGATTTGACTTAATTAAGGAGAACTAAACAGATTTGTAAGAGGTTGATTGTGCTTGGCCAATCAAACTGAATTTTTTTTTGATGTAAGAGAATGTTGATGGAAGGTATGTAATGGATGTTGTCGATAAAGATTTTTAGGAAAATGTTTGATGTAGTAACAAATAAATGAATTGATGAAAATACTGAAGCTAGTGGGATAGAAGGATCAGTGTTAGATCGGATTAAAATATTGACAAAACAGCATGTTGTGATAATTTTGTTTTCAGACTGGAGGATGTTGGATAATAGAGTTCATCAGGGTCAGTGCTTGGATTGCTGCTTTATTGCTTAGGTACTAGACTAAAATTGGAGTAAAATATTAACATTTTCCGATGTTATCAAGGTTGCAGATTTCGCTAGCATCAAGAATAATATTAATTGACTGCAACAGAAATAGACGAGCGGATTGGACAGATAAGCGGCAGATGGAATTTAATACAGAGAAGTGTGAGGTGATGTATTTTGGCAGACGAGTTAGGGAAAAGCAATGTAGTCTTAATGGCATGAATCTAATGTGTATGCAGGAGCAGTTGGACCTGTGATTTGGATTGCAGCCTCAGGAATATGACTGCAACCTTTAATTAGACGGCCAATCCAGAGACAGTAAGTTAGGAGCCTACCTCCCAGAAGTAAAACACCGGTGGGCATGTTGCCAGGTCAGGAAGCAGAAATGGTCCAGCCCCTCCATTATTTTTAAACAACTGGGATACCACCCTCTGATTGTTCTTTAGTTTTCTGTTTTATGTCCCCACAGCCAGGCACCAGTGAAACACAAAGATATATTTGAAAATAATTACCATGCACATTATACATGTGAAATGAAAAAGGTTCCATTTTTAACTAATTAATTCTGAGCGTGTTTGCAAGGTGCCATTTCTCTCTTGGAGATGGGTCTAACTGGATTCAGAATAGAAATGTATTAACAGATTAACATGTAAGGTTTATGGGAATTTCTATTTGGGAATTGGGTCCAACATTGACACTGAAGAAAAAACAGAGACAAAATTGCAAGTCTGGTGGAACGCTGTTTTATATTGAGTTAAATGATAGTTGCAATGTGTTTGCAGAATGTAACATAATGTTGAGTATTGTGTACTTTACCCACAGTGTAAACTAGATGTCAGAGCAAGCTTAATAGATTGCACATTGAATTTTTTCACTTTCCTTTGACTAACATCTGCAACACATATCTGCATTTGACTTACAAAATATTCCAATTTCAAAGCTACTGTCCTTGGCTGTAGATTTTCTTGAATCTTTTCCTGCAAACAATCATCAGGCAATAACCATAAGCTTTAAAAAACAAACTGCTATTATGCAAAGATAAAGCCTGATCTCAAGGCTGGGAGGACAATAATCAGTGGAAATCAAGAGTTATAACTACATGTTGAAAGGAGGTTAATTTTTTGGTTCATTTGGAGTAAAAGTGCCTAAGCTACAAATAGGGGTAAGTAATTGTTATAGTTCAGATTCACTTTTTATGTCTGACATCTTGCAGCTTTTCAAGTCTGAGCCCGAGTCGGACAGGTAAGTGACAGCCACTGTGTTAGCTGGATGGCCTTGAATCCTGTGGGAAATTTTCATCGGCCACATTTATTCACAATATGATGAATAGATCTGATTTGGCTGGCCACAAGCACAGACAAGACTGTCCTTGAAATTCCATTTGTGGAGAAGATCTAAAGTCCTTGCATGGAGAGTTGAATGTCGAGGAACGTCAAATCGCGGAAACTCTAGTTTTGGACACTTACTTGGTCTTTATTATTCATGCTCAGATCCTCTCAAAAGTCAACACTTTTTTACTACCCCATGCATTGTTTAACACAATAGTGGTATTTGGATAGCAGATCACATCACACCATACAGGTGAATCTTGTGAATCTTTTGTACTTTATTATAGAATGTAGCAACATGCTAAATTTGTTACTTTGCTCATAATAAACTCAAATGGCTCTTGCATCTTAGCTCGCTAAATTAAACCTTATTTTAACATTTTACAGAGCAAAAGTATTACTTTCTTCCTATATTTAACAGCTGGTAGAAGACCAACAAGACTTTTTGCACAGCAACAATTGTTGGGTATAATTTGATTTTTTTTTCATTCTGCAAGGACTAATTTTAACTAAATGCCATTGAATTTTTCACTGCTGTGCATAAGGAGCTTGATTAAGTAACAGTACTGGTAACCTTTTCAGTGCAGAATTTGATTAATGAGACTATTCCTCCTTAGAAGTCTTTCTTCCTGATATCAGATTCAGAGCATTTTGTGGAAAGCATTGGAGATGTTTTGATTTGTCTCATTGTAAAATCTGACTCTAGTAGACATTATGAAACTTAACCCCAGCTATCTTATGTAAGTAATGCAGGCGGTTAACACGCTATAACGCCATCAAGGGACTCGGGTTACATTATAAACAGCATGATGTATTCAAAAAAATTTGGTCACTGAATTGTGTTACTTTTCTATAGGTACAAGGAATTGGAATGATGACAATATGAACTCAAATTAGAAACGTCTACTGAAATGTTCTATTTTCAAGATATACAATGTATCAACTTTTTACATTGTAACTTGCAATGCCTCATAACTGGTTTGGCAGTGTGTCCAAGTAGATATTTGTCAGTGTCTTAACGGTCCTGGCATATTGATGCAGCTCTGGGGAACTGTGTACACAACATGGATGATAATAATAATAACAATTTGCCTGTGTATTTCTTAGTAGAGGCAATCTACTTTTGTTTGTTAGGTATCAATCAAAATTCTAATTTTCTCATCACAGAAGAAGTGTAAAGAATCATTCTAATTCCACAGATTTTTCACATTTATAATTATTAACATAATGTTTTCCCCTTCTCATGTGCATTTGTTGTACCAGTTGGAATCTGTTACTTCAGTTTTCTAAAAAAATCGTCGTTGGTTTGTTGCTGCAATCCACTGTTAGCAGTTTCATGTGTTTTGAATTAAAGGTATGTGTTATACTTACCGTAGACAAAAGCATTACCAGTAAAGAATTTGAAATATGCCCTTGTTGTTATTGTAGCTATGTAATTGTTTTGAAATCTTTTCCATTTATTACAAAACACAGACATCAAATTCAAACAAGCAGTAACCTAATTGAACTGTTACATTTTACCCATACTGCAGCTAGAAACGTTATATCAAAGGCATTGTTTCAGTAAAATTCCTTTACTATTTGTTATTTTAGGACTTGCAGAATTTTAAGAGAATTAAAGCAAAATCTTTCAAGTGTTATTTGGTCCTTTGAAATTCATGGTTTTTGTGTGGTAAAGAAATAAAAACAAGAAACCAAGTGGCTTACTGCTGACCTGGTTTGTATGTTTATATATTCATGTAGGGGAATTGTGAGTGTGAGATCTCTTTTTTTTCACACACACTAGTTTTAAAATTAATACTTTATAATTCAATAAATGTTGAGACACTTGGGAATTGTGACAATTCTGAATTAAATTGTCTGATATTCTTGACTGACCACAAATAATTATTCCACACTCATGGTCATTGACTTCTAATGAATGATGAACAACAAACACCTCAGGACTTGGGCGAGCTGAGGCAGAAACCAGTAAAGTTCAACAGATAGCGGAGGAGAAATACCTGATTTCATGTTTATTTGCTCAAACGTACGAATCAAGCAGCATCCCCATCAATAAAAAATAAACAAAGACACTCTCTTGAGTGCATTCAGAACACATTGAGCATAGAAGATTCTCGAAAGTTTGGCAGTTAGGAATTTAATTGTGCTGTGGTGAATGGAGGTCATGTAAGAGTGTTTCTTACTGATTAAAACACTATTTACTGTTCCAAAGTGACAAATCAATGATATGTCACACCATATTAACTAGTATTAATTTTGTATTTGGAATAAACATATGGTCATAATCACTTGATAATTTTATTTAAATATTCTATGTAGCTTGATGAAACACCTAACTGGATATGATTTTTGTGAAGTGGAGAGCTTTTAATGCATTTAAAATTCAGGGTTTTGAATTTCTGAAACTGTTCAGTTTGGTTCCATGGTACCTGTCCCAAACTCCGAGGTGGATTTTATGTTTCCCGAACTGCAAGGGTAGGGAAGACATTTAACAACCTGCCTGTCCTTGATCCTTTTGAGCTCTATACGTAGTCAATTAATGACCACTTAAGTGTCTAATTCCACACCCAATCCCATCCTGCTCCTGCTAACATATCCAGGGCCAGAGGAAGTTCAGCCCAGGTGAAAAGTCTGCATCTTTAACTACACAGGCTGGTGCTGGGGAGGGTGAAGGCCTCTTCCTTTGTGTATACCATAAGTAAATTGGATCCACCCCACTCCAAGGTCAACCTTCCTCAACCTGGTTTTGATCTTGCTCCACTATCCCTTTATCCTGTCTGGCTGCAACCCCTGACACAGCACTTACCTGGGCTCCTTGGTGTCATGGGATTGCCTATGGTCCCATCAGTGACCATCACTCCTCACTAGCCCTGTTGGGACTACAAAGGTGCCAAATGATTAGTCAGCAGCTGTTTAAAATGGAACAGCCTCCTGAGAAAGGGACAGATGCCTTGTTGTTCCTAGTGTAGACATCCTTCGTATTTTTCTTTTTATTTTTCTCATTTATTTTGGTGGAAGTCAGTTGAGGTTAGGGGTAGTTGAACTTTGAACAACACACAGAAGAAAACAGACATGGATGATTGCTGTTGGGAGTGGCCTGGAAGATAGTTCAATTTAATTATTAATCTAAGAAACACTGGATGATTCAACACCATATTGGATGTTGAGTTGGTCAATCAGGGGAGGACTGATGCTATCAAGCCAACCACAGAAAATGTTTATTAAACAAAAGAAGGGAAGGCATTGGTTCTGACCGGTTTTAGCAGGTACAGAGTGATTTTGAAAGATTCAGGACTGACTGCTGCTTTTTTTTAACTCTTTCTTGTTCTCAGTTAAAGAATTGTTGAATGTTCTGAGAAAAGAATCTCTGTTTGTAAGAAATAAGCAAAAAATTCTAGAAGTCCAGTGAAATTGTTTGTATTCATTAATGACTTTGAAATTAGATATACAGTCATGTGCCTACGAATAACCCATTGTCTAAGGATTGCATGAAGTTTTGGCATCCATTGTTTGAAACTAGCGTAATTGGCAAATTTATAATTCTTTTCTGTAAATTTTGTCCCTTAACTCAGTCTGCCTGTGTGTCACTGGGGGCATGATCAAAGAAGATTGAGTCTAAATCTTTAGATATTAAGTTGATCATCTTGTTTAGCTTTGTCCTACTAAGATTACAGCAGTAATGATAAACTATTAATTTTTTTAAGTTATAAACTTGGTGCCCATGATCTGTTGTTTGTGGAGTCTGGTTAGGAACAAATGAGCAATTTTGAGGGTCATTCAAAGTTTTACTTTCACTGTTGCAAAACTGGTGACACTAAGGGTGATTTGGTTTAGCTTGCTGTTTCTGTTTCTTAACGCTAGCATGGAAATGCTGTGGGGCAACCATCAGGATTAGAGAAGCATGTGGGCTGGTGTGTATGTGGACCATGGTGTCCTGTAAAATTGCTGATTTTTGTCATAAACTGTTTCATGGCTGTACCAAGCTCTTGTCCACAAAGTAGTATATGTGCACAATTCATTACAGCTGAGTGTTGCAGTGAGATGTTTGATTTGCCTATTTGGTGAAGAATTTATCTCCATGTTAAACAAGTAAGCACATTTGACTGATTGCTAGTACCTTCCATATTGAGTTCCTTTTTGTTAAACTTCCCTTATACCGAATGTGTGAAAGGACAGGGAATGTAGGGAAAGTGGCATTCTTTAATAAGCAAATATATCTAAATTCTGTTATTATATTTGACTAACAAAGTTACTACTTTTATAAAGTTCTTGAATACGTGAAAGTACAGTGTTTGTATTGGCGTTGTTGTATCTGTCTGATTCTTTTTGTTCCTATAGTGTTATCTGTGAGCTGTTTTTTCATCCATCAGCACTACTTTCATCTTATGGATACCAATCCAGGCATTTGTGTACTAGGTATGTGGAAAGTATGTTCATTAGTGATGGTTTCTTCTAATTCATAGCATAGTACATTGGAGAAATCGACTAGGCAGTCTTAATGCCCTCTCTTAAATTCATAATTAACGTAATTATAAAGAGTTAATGGATTGTATATTGGTTCTTAATCAGGACAGTAAGTGAATACATAACTGCAACTGTGCCTTTAGTTTCCTCTTCACTGTGATATCAAATTAAATAAAATATTGTCTTTAAGGAAAATTAATATTGCAATTCCAATAAGCTGAATTTTCCCTAAATTTTGGGTAAGTGTTTAATTTTGCAGAGACTCATTGAGGATTTCCCCTCAATTCTTCACTGCTCACCTTTTTTCAGTCCCCACCCTGCCTCCACAGTGCTGAGCAGTGGCAGAAGTGTTTTCTGTTGCTGGGACCATATGGCATTCACCCTGCATATTTAAACATCAGCTGTGCGTCATGTCACATTGTGCCAGCCTGGTTTGAAGCAGCATATCCATGGTCTGAAGGAACATGCAGCAATGCAACAAGAAGATTAATCATTGCTGCACTCCACAGTGGCATGTGTCAACATCATCTTCTTTCTGCGATCTCACACTCATTTTGACTCTGCTATTGCACCCACCTGCCACCAAGGTTCATGGTGTGTCACTCTCAATATTGTATGCAGCATCTTCCCTTTAATATCTCTCATTCCACCCCAGCTTCCCAAACATTTAAAACTTCCGGGGCCTTGTGCTTCCTACTCACCCATTCAGATGCTTCATCAAATTTCTAGGCAGAATTTCTGAGGGCAGATGAGCCTCCTGACTGACCACACTCTCTCTTGGATTAAGGACTGCTCCTCTGACTTTCAATGGCCATTTGATTGAAGCACTTGCAGCGTATTTGTTACGTAAACCACTGCTGCGTGTCGTGGGGGTGTAGTATAGTGTTGTACACCATGCCCAAGCACTTAACTAATCGTTTCTGGTAAACAGGACATGCTGTCTAACTCTTGTGTGCACTAAAAAGCAAGGCAAAGCAAGGAAGATGTGCAGTGAGCATCCCAGTGAGCACAAAGTGAATCAGTGTTAAGAAAGCAAGACGAGCCCTAACATGCATCTCTGATATGATATGGGTTAACATGAATATTTTAAAATGCTTAAATATTTAGATAAAATATCACTGGAGAAAGTGATGGGACTCAAAAGTTTGATAATCCAGATCCCAGAATGTGAAGGTAACAGACGCCCAACCATCTTCAGTTACTACATCAATGACCTTCCGTCATCATAAGATCAGATGTTTGTGCAATTGATATCAACGTTCAGCGCTGTTCATGGCTTCCCAGATACTGAAGCAGCCAGTGTCCAAATGCAGCATGACCTGGAGAATATCCAGGCTTGGGCTAACAAGTGGCAAATAAGAATTTAGCCACACAAATGCCAGGCAATGACTATCTCCAACTGGAGAATTTATCCATCTTTCCTTGACATTAAATGACATGACCATTTCAGAATTCCCCACTATTAACATCCTGGGGGTTACCATTTGCCAGAAACTGAATTGGACTAGCCATTTAAACACAGTGGCTACAAAAGCAAGTCAGAGGCTAAAAATGCTGAAGCCTCCTGACTCCCAAAACCTGTCCACCATCTACTAGGCATTAGTCAACTCTGAAATGAAATACTTCCCACATGCCTTGATGGGTGTAGCTCCAACACAAGAAAGTTGACACCATTCCAGGACAAATCAGTGGAGGATGATGATTTGAATGGCTTCCTTTTGTACTGTCTGATTCTAGGATAACTAGATTCTTAAAATCTTCTTTTGTTATCTAATTTGCTATGTTCTCCTAGACTTTGTTTCCAGTCAGCCAGCCAAGGGTGTCCCTGTTTATCTTATTGGGCCATATATTCATTACTGTGAAACCACGTTAAGAATGACGTAAATTATTAAAGTCCCTAAATTGCTATTTAAAGCCCCCTGCCATTGACATCTTCCCTGTAAAAGTCTTAGACTGCAGTGAGAATTTTCACCTGGTTATTATTAGGAAATATCTTTTGAGTCCATGGCAATTCAATCACTGAACAGGTGACATGGGCCACACTGCTGTGCAGTACAAGGTGCAGCTGAAAAATGTGTTTAACAGTAGGATTGGAACGTGAGCCAGAAATGCGAAAAGTTACTCCCTTTCCTATATGTTTCAATAGAACACTTAAATTATTTCACCAATTATTCTACCTGTTTTGAGTGATTTAATCTCTACTTCAGTCGAGCGTATGCCAAACTCAACTGATTTCTGGAAACCTATTAACAATCTTGAACAAGTACTTTATTTTGATTTTTGCCTTTCACTGATATGCTTGTTTGAAATTGTCTGCAACATCACTTAACACTGTCATGGTGAAGCAATGGTGCCGGCTGCTGAATACTGCCTTTGTACAGCTTTGTAAAGCCAAAGTATGTTTTGGCACAATTCATTGCTGTCTGAGATACTACTGAAGCCAGCTGAGGATTGATAGCTACAACTGTCACAGCAGTGAAAAAAGGGCTTGTGTTTTTGCTTAAATAAAGTCTTCTGCTGGAGCAAAATTAATCTTTGTTTTCTGGTCAAGGATAAAAACACTAAAGGCGAGAAATTGGACCTGTTTGTTTTCTGTGCAGTTTGAGCTCCCTTAGAGTCATAAAGTGGGCAAGTGGTGTATTGGCATATCATGTTTAACTCAGCAGATTGAGGGTGTTAATGATGGACGTGATCGTCCGATGGAGTATTCAGAGGAGTCAGATTATCATGTCCATCAGCATGTCACACTGACAGGTTATCAACTAGTGCCACTTTGGATCTTGATGCCCAGCTAAAGCCTTGACAGTTCACAAAGCTTTATGTGTATTGAGCAATATAAAGAAACCCCTATCAGTGCTATTTAGAGGTATCATAAGCAACTTACAGGTTAGTTGCTACTTTGTGGACCGCCGAAGGTGTGGTTTTGCAGGGGCTTTGCTGACCTCAATGTTTCTGGGAGGTGCTGCCAGATGAGGGGATACAAGATAGAATTCTGCTTGAAATACAGCTTTTGGAAAATGGAAGAAGCCATGCCAAACAGGACAAGCTGCTGGAAATGTAGGAGGAGACAAACTTTGAGCAAGAGGCCTTTTCAGCTCAGGGTGATCAAGGTACCTGTCGTAGCCACCGAAACCTCAAAACACGACACAGACCGCATCACTAACAGCTGTGAAGGTGGCAGCAGGAATGAACCTTTGTGTCTGTTTGCTTCCAGGCCGGAATATTTTTAGCGTCTTGCAACTTGTCATCCACTATTGTATAACAAGCTTACAAAATCTCTCTACTTAATGAAAGCTAATTACAGTTCATCCATTCATGTCAGAGAGAAGCAGATAGTGAGCATATGGTTTTGCTAACAATGCAGACTTCCCTATGGTACACACACATCACATTGCATGCTCTGCAGATCAACTCTTCCCTATACCAGAAGCAAAAGGGATTCCGTTCCTTAAACATCCAACTGGACTGTGAGCAAACACAGCACATCGTACACAAGCCCAGTGCTGTGGCAGTAGCCATGATACCTTCCTTTTGTCAGCTCAGCAAATTGAAGTGTGGCTATTAGGCCACAAGGATTACCCTCGGACGACCTGACATGATTCCAGTACACCACGTTTGCAAATGTGCACAGCATGCATAACATGAAAATTTATGCTGGTGTATGAAATGTAATGGGACTGGCCATTGGCACGTTAAACCTGAGGTTTAGATTTCATGGTCAATGGTAAAGCAACATAGCTATGCAGTGGTCTTGAAGAAAACTGCCCACAGATTTGAGTTGTGGATTTTCTCACTAGGTCAGTTTGAATCTGCCATCATGTCATTGGGGTTGCCTGAGGTTCAGCAACAGTGATATCATTAAGCAGGATATGCAGCCAATCACATCGAATTGTTCTCACAGACAGCAAACCAGGAACCATGAAACATTAAATTAGTCATGTTTAATAAAATGTTTCTGAAATAATTCTACAGAGGCTGATAACCCGTCACCAAGTCACGCTTTATTTACACAAGCAGAGTACTTGACACTGGTCCGGTTTCCTCAGAGCCAGCTCTTGGAGTGAACAGAACCGCTGATACTCCTGTTTATATTTTGTTTTTGTAAATAACTTCATTAATAGAACACCAGCAGAAAAGACACCCATGTGACCAAAGACCCAGAAGCAAGCAGAGCCCCCTGGGGGCAATGCTTATGTGAATAAAAAGGTGAAGGGGAGGGTAGGGATCAAATCAAAATGGAATTGATGGGGAAATAAAGCACACCACACTCCGCAGTGCCTACCTCTCCCGAAAGGTAGTGAGAGTGTTGGTGGACAGCGCATGCTCCTTCTCCAGGGACCTCCAGGCACGAATGTAGCCACGGAAAAGGGGAAGGCAGTCAGCCATAATGACCCCCTCCACGGCTCGCTGCCTGAACCTGTTAATGCCCAGCTTGGCCAGGCCCAGGACCAGACCCACAAGGAGATCCACTGACCTGCTCACTCCCCTCCACACTGGGTTCCCAAAGATCAGGGGCGTGGGGCTGAAGTGTAACCAGAAACACAAAAGGTGGTCTTTAAGATAACTTAAAAAGGGATTGCAAGCACCCACACCCAATTTTTACATGGCCCATGGACTCTGCAGCGCTGCAAAACAGATAGTTAGGCTGGGAGTTCGTGAACAACCGCAATCTATGGCTACATGGGATCGCTGTGTGTCACCTTTGTTTATATATTTTTTTCTTCTTTCTTTTCTCATTTTTTTTTTTGAAACCCTTAACACTACTGCCATACAGCAGTAGAGCTTATTTTCCCCAGCACACTTGTTGTGCGTGTGCAGGTGTGAGACACAGTAAAAATAAGCTAGGTATACAAATAACTTTATTAACATACCACCACCAGGAAAGACACCCATGTGACCAAACAATAAGTATCAAGCAGAGCCCCTGGAGGCAAAGCCTACATGAAAGAAAAAGTGAGGGGAGGATAGGGATCAAATCAAAATGGAATTCGAGGGGGGAAGATAAGGCACTCTGCACCCTATAGTGCTCACCTCTCCAAAACGTACCAATTGGTGGACACCATGTGCTCCTTCTCCAGGGACACCTGAGCATGAATTTATCAAAGGAAATCACTCCTCTTTATGTCTGGCAGCCAGGGCTCCCTGATTGGATGAGGTTAACAGTCCCAGTTAGAGACCTGATATTCTATGAAGCGCACCTGGCTGACCTCTTTACACTCACTACAGTGTTCAGACAGTGAAATAAATGACTTAGATCATGTACTTACATTAGGAGATGAATTTTTTTTTATTAAGATCAGTTTTAAAATAATGTTTATTTTAAGTGAAGACATTTTTTGTTTCACAAACATGAATTAAGCTTTACAGGGCAGTAGCTATGAGCTTAGCGCATTAGTAAATCTTGTAAAAGTAAAACTTCAGGTGAACCTCATTCAGCAACATATAATTTTTCCAAGATTTTTACGGTATGACTAATAGAATAAGAGGGCAGATTTCTACATGATCCCAGTTTGGGGGATGTGCAACCTGCTTTCAAGTGGGGAAGCTTATAATCACTGACAGTAGCCTCTGGCTATCCACAGTTAGCTGCCCAAATGTGGGTTGCTATTTTGAAGCAAGGTCATTGACTTGTACCTTAGTTTCTATCTGTAAAGTTGTTTCAAGCTCCATTGAGTACTTTTAGCATTTTCAGTTTATATTCCAGAAGTTGGCATTTACAAAGAGTAATGATGGCTGTTGCAGATAGCTTTAGACATTATTACCACTATACAATTGAGGCCAATGTAACTGCTTGAACCACTAAGCAGGTGTCAGGAGTCAAGATGGATTCTCTGCAGATCATACACCCTTAAACTTGGGGACATAATCTTGACATCAGCTTTTACTAGACACTGAGGTGGAGAAACAGGAGCATGACGAGGGGGTGGGGAGGAAGAGTGAGGGAAGAGAAAACCTAGATAGCCACTCTCAGGTTAGGGCTGTGAACACATCCAAATGCAATATTAACAATTGCAAACACAATTTCCCTTTCACCAACAGTACTACACCTTACCTTTCTTTTGTCATTGATAATCACAAAGCTTTGCTACAATACAAAATATAAAACATCACAAAATAAATATTCCAGATTAAATTTTAAATGAAACCGTTGCACATTAGATATAACAGTCAAATAATCAGCCTTGTGCATTCCTTCACGCCTGTCAATGACCTTTGTATGGCTGTTGATTTTCAATGGAGGAGACTGCATTTGGCCTTGTAAGTGATTTTGAGCAGCTCTGGGTTTAAGGTAGTCAAAGCTGGGCCTGCTACCTCAACATGGATGGCAGCAATGATAGGATGGGCAGGGGTGGGATCAGAATGAATGCTGCCATCCTGAGAGACAGCAAGTTTGTGCTCCATTGAGCCATTTATGGGAAGTGGGGCAGGTGCACAAAGGGGTATGTGGGAAAGGGGGAGTTGGGGGTAGTTGGCACTTCAGCAATCCTCAATCTGCTGAAACACCCTACAAGTCACTTTGCATATTGTAATCCACAACAATGACACAGCAGTTTGAACTTGCTTGGCAATAAACTGACTTTACAAGGTAACACTTGCATCTTGAGTGGGTGCTGTTTGTGGTGCGATGCATGTTCCAACACTTGCCATCAGATCCTGACTCATGACTAAGTGCACAGATATACAAATGGAGTTGGCCACCACATGCACGATGTAGATGATGGGCACCATGTTTCACTAAAAGTCCTGTGTCTGGTTTCTCTGCATTGCATGACATTGGCTACAGATTTTCTGACATTCCTGTCGCTGCACAAAACATTCCACCAGACGTACCCATCAGCATACTACTGTGCACTGCACCTCCCACTGCAATGCACTTCCCCAGTGAGAGACACAGGTTAACTTTAAAAAATGTTGGCTAGCTTTAATTGCTGCAAGGCTTCAAGATTACCCCTTTTATTGCCTTATTAACGCTGCCAACATTGAAGTCATTAACTTGGGCATGCAAAGTGTGTATATTGTTGGTATTGCAATCAATGGGCAAGGTTTAATCCCATGTTGCAATAACCAGGACTTTTTTTGGAGATTATCAAATTAGTCCTAAACACTTCCTAACATATAGTATTACGGTTCCTTAAATGTGGACATTGGGTGGAATTTTCCTTTCCCTTGGGCAATGACAAGAATTATGGGAAAATACAACGCGACTGAAAAAGTTCTGAAACTCTGTCGAGGAAACCAAGTTCTGATTTTCTACTGAAGCTTTCAACGGATATTTCTGAATCTGGCAGATGCAGTTTGCCACTTGCTTTCCTAAACATCCTTTCTAATTTTGCTTCAAAATGTGTTTGAATGCAAGTGACGGTTTTCACACCTTTGATCACCTGCAAAAACTTGTTATTCAGCCTGTTGACACTCCACTCACACCATTTGTACAATCTTTTGACACTCTTAATTACCTGGAATTATCTTGCAAGGATCACTTTGTCTATAAGTTCTATGCCTGTACACTTCCCTTCACTTCACCTGATGAAGGAGCAGCACTCCGAAAGTTTGCGATTTCACATAAACCTGTGTGTCATGTGACTTCTGAACTTATAGGGACACGCAGCCTTGTCATACATCAATACAGCTTGCATCTTATGGCTCTTGGTGGTATTTCTTAGCAGTAACTTACTTTGTACTTATTTGATGCTGCCAGTCTCTTTAGATGGGCTTTTAGTCAGAAGGCAGGAAGGGTTAGTAGTTGTTGAGAACCACTGAGTGGAGATGGTGCATGCATTAGTTAGGTTAGTAGGGTCGATGAAGTTCATGTGTAGTGACAATGTGAGGTAGCAGGGAGATGATGCCACTTTCAGAGTACAGAAGATTAATTATCTTTATCCGGTATTGCCATGTATTCTATCAGACTCTGCAGACAACACTGACCTGGGCCACTATTTGTGACCAGGCTCACTGTTTGGTGCCTTGGCCTCCTGTGGTGGTCTATTGTGTAGAGGAAGGCCTGTTCTTGAACACTCTGTCCTCCCAGATCTGTATCTGGGATGTGGCTTACCAGCTTCCCTTTGAGATTTTGGTTTGCTAAAAGGACAGTGTGTAAGAAAGTTCCTGGCTTGCAGCATTTGGACTGTGAATATGGCATGAGTGGCTTGTAATCTGGAGGTTCAGGCAGTGTCAGGACTGCTGCCTCTCCTGCCACATGGTCGCACTAAAAAGGCCAGTTATATAATTAATGGGGTGAGAAGTGGAAGAGCGTGAGAAAGGTCAGTATGAGCCATGACATACACCAGTAAGACTCCCTGAAGGTATTACTTTGCATAAACATGGGAAAATCCAGCCCATAAAGTGGTTTAAGAGAAAATTGATTACACTTTGCAGTATTAATGAAAACCACTGGCAGTAGACTGCACAATATCATCTTGGAGAGTAGAATATGATTGAACACTTGGTCAAAATTCTTTTGCTGTTTGCTAACGCACACAATGGTCAACAGAATATTAACTGACTCAAAGAAATCTATGATGCCTTGTGGTTCATGACTCAATGCTTCATAGCATTTAACCAAACCACACGTACGGGCAAAGAAGAGGTGTTGAGAGGACTGATGTTAGAAGTTGGCTAGTCTTAATGTCATCATTTACTGTGTCATAGTGAGGTAGTATATGCAACATTTAACATAATGGTTATAACACTGACCTTACACTCTAAAAAGCAATATGTGGTCAGGGTTTTTTAGTTGAGACAGTGGACTCTAAAGTAAGCTCTGATGTAACCAAACTCTTATTGCTATTCGTGTTCTCCGATGGTATCGAAAACTGTTTGCACTGTGTTTTTGTTTAGTATTTAAAGCCTTTTGTCTCAGAAGTAGAAATATTAGTTAGGGAACTGGCTTCCCCAGTTCTGAGGAAGGGTCAGTGGACCTGAAACATTAACTCTGATTTTTTCTTCACAGATTCTGCCAGATCTGCTGAGTTTTTCCAGCAACTTCTGTTTTTTTTCCTGATTTACAGCATCCGCAGTGCTTTCAGTTTTTTACGAAGACTATAGTGTAGTTTGTAACCTCGTGGCCACCTGCAATTCAGAAGTTGGCATTGGCCATGCACCAGCCTCACCTCATCCTCATGGCTCACCTCTGACTCATTTAGAAGCAGTTCCCCACTTTGGTACACAAGGATACCTTGGGTTGGAAAGCTGCTGCCAGGGCTTTGCCCACAGGGACAGGCAGCCAACTCATGGATTGCAATTAGGGGCATCTCAGGGTCATAACTCGCTCTCTTAATACTGAAGCACTTTGCACCTCTTTGAATGCTCGAGAATCTCTATCAAGCGTGGCCTTGCCTTTATGCACTTTGCCACATCATTCAGAATTTACAGACTCAACCAATACTTCTGTCTTGAATCGCCTCTGAACAAAGATACAAAGCCAGGCAGCTTGTTATGCTTGTTGGCGGTGACCAGACATAGAGGGTGGACGTATTGCTGTGTGGCATTGTACCATGTCATTGTCACTTACGTGGCACAAACATTGCGTATGCCTCGACTAAATGGCCATGTCTCAAAGTGTAATGGGGGGAGTCATCCTTACTTCATACTACTGGGCATCTCTTCACTGAGAGGATACCAGTACAGTAAGTCAAGCACACTGTTCAGTCACACTCCAGGTGACTGGACATGGTCATTTGGCCACTTGAGGCATTTGTAATCAGGGATCCTTGTTAGTACAATCTGGGGCATAGGTGACAGTCAGACCTCAGGTCCAGTTCAGTATTAGTGGTAAGTCTGATGGGGAACTGCGCAATAATAAGTTAGGCATCTGATCCTTCATCAGCCAGGCTGACTTTCCAAATCGGTGAAGGGGCAAAATACCATAGTCAGTCCAGAGTTCTGTTCACTGAAAGTCAAGCGAGAGTTATCAGGGGACACAGTTATGGTGATGGTGTTGGGGAAGTCAATCGTGGCAAGTGGAGGCAGCATACTGAGATGCAGAGAGGATATTAATTATGAAAGGGGGAACTTAATGTGAGAAGAGGATAGAGCATGTCACACCTACCCAGCTTCGTGGGGACAATGCATGATGATGTTTAGCACGACTATGCTGAATGCTTGGGGTTCAAGGGATAAAGTGAAGAGACGATCAGTTAAGTAAATTGATTGGGTGGGAACATGAGGAAGATCAAAGCCGAGGGCATTGACCAGAAGGACAAGGCAGAAAGGAGCGTGAAATTTTGGAAATCATCTAGACCAAGAGGCTGTGACTTTCTCAGTGAAGTGTGACCTGTGTTGCCTTCCATCATCCTCCAAATTGAAAATGCACAAATTAAAATGGCTGCCATTACACCTGGAGTGAAGAGTGTAGTTCTTCTCTCAGGGAGGGGCCTCCATCTTGGTGTGATGTGAAGTCCTTCAAAGTGCAGTCATGTTAAATAGGCACCTAGGACAAAAATGCTTGTCAGTCCTGTGTCTATTTGTACATTTGAATGATGCTATTAATGGCTGACACAATGGGGGACTTCTCCTGCCAGAGGCTGAGCAATGCCTGGCCTTTTGTAGTGCTCGGAGTGCCAGTGACCTGAAGCTTTTCTTCATCAACCAGCTGCATAGAGGTGACAGTGAAATGCTCACCAGAATGTACTCCAGGTTCTGTACCCACTGAGTGGTCAACATCTGAGCTGGTAGTTTGGAAGACACACTCACGGGTGCTGCCTGAGGGATTTGTGGTTTCTTCCTCAGAGGGAGAGGAGGGAATGATGTCCTGAGGGGCGGCTGTCTTTGTGGCACTGACCATCTAGATGCCACCGGTGTCTGCAGGTTATGAGAGAGGATGGATTGTGCAATGGTGGTGGAAGTTTTAAGAGTAGCTTTTTTTAATATGATTTTAAGAATACTTTCACAATGTTCACGTTAGAAGGGCAGCACGGCACATCATGATGAGCCTTAACTTGGTTACTAGGACATGGAGGTCTCAGCAGAATGATCTCCGTCCTCTCCTACTAGGGTGAAGATTCTCCAATCTTCACTGGGAGGAGACTGATGTCAAGCTCCCTCATTCCCCTGTTATGGGATGTTTCCTTTGGAATGAGAGAATAAAGGGAGGGGTTGGGGGAGATAAATGTGGTTGATGTAGCTGTTAGTGAGGGAAAAGTGTTGAGGAGTTCCGAGTAGATGAGTGTTGAGGCTGCATTGAAGCCAGGCAGCGTTAGTAGTCTGAGGGATTGAGATGGATGAGAGGGAGTGAGAGATGATACTGAATACAGTGGTCAGAGTGGTAGACCACGAACTCTGGTGGGTGACGGGTGCAGCAGCGGATTTAGTTTGAATGTGAGGCAGCAGAGAGAAGATAGTGGCATGTACACTTACTCAGCACAGAAGCTTATTAAAATTATTTCTGCATACTAGGCAATTTCTGGGCTGGTGGATACCGCGCTTTGAACGATGGGTGGCAACTTTGAACAAGGCTGGCAGGGTCTAGTGCTGTGGTCACTTCTGGTGGGTCCTGCAGAAAAGGGAAAAAGATCCTCTCTCCACTGTCACATTCACCGGGATCTCCTGGTCCCCGTCAATGATGCAGGAACCCCGCTCCGATTGTCCTTGTCTAGGGCAGTTCTTTTGACACTGCATCTGTGCAGTGCAGCTCCTGTCTCGTAATGATTTACCTGGTGCAGAGCTGGCATTTAGCTATGGTGCCAGCAGTGAGAACGTTGGAAGGTCCCAGCAATGCCAAGTATTATCACTGCCGGTGATCGTATAACAGTCGGTGCAGTACTGTGGAGGCCTGGTGTATGCATGAAGAGATAAGCATTGTGAAATTGGATGTGAGAACCCTGTAAGGACTCAAAGGGAATCCTCCAGGCAATATCCCAAAATTGACACATTGCTGATTTTTGATACAATTTGCAGCCCCTAATTGTGTAAAGCTAAAGTGGATACCACCTGACCCACTTAAAATTTAATTTTCAGGAAAAAAAACTTCTCCTGGTACTTTTGAAAAATTTCTGTATCAGTGTTCAACTTTTGTTTTCCAGCTTGGAGTCTCAAGGGGAAAATATATGTTATCCCTTACACTTCCATTGAGGTCATTACATTTATCTTGTGTAAAAATGGAAAATAAGCGATCAAATTATCTGGACCATTTAATGTGCACATGTGAAGATTGACAACTCTCTAATCATTTAAAGAAATTGAAAAATATTATTTCCAGAGAAAATCATGTAAATTCATAAAGCCAATTTATTTTGGAGGAAACCTTTATTTAATGCTTTGAAACATTACTTGAAATTTTAATTCCAATTTACATGTCAAATATGTTACAATATGAATCAGAACCCAGATTGTAAGCAGAACTACTAGCATGATCCTTTCTCTCCCTCTAGGTGATGGACAGTTTTGAAACCATCTGAGTAAATTTACTACTTTTTATGCTGTTTGTGGCAAAATAACAAAAATGCCTATAGAGTATGGGTTCATGCTTTCACTACAAATGATAAACAAAAGAAATCTCTTTGCATTCTTTTTATATTTCAGCTGAACAAGATAGTTGGCCAATAAAACTTAATAAATCACTTGAATAAGGTATTTATTCCTCCCCTATAATTACTGTGAGAATTCTTCAGATAAAATCAGATAAGCTGTCCTCTTAATTTGCATTCCAGCCACAGATTAGAGATACAGAATGCACTAAAGCTGAGCTGTAGGAGATCTGACCAAACATTTCATTTGCATTTTGAACAAATTATCTATTTTAAAACTACTTAGTTGTAAATGCTCACCTGAAATTAAATTTAATAAAACTTGATGTTCTCTTATTTTATTTGAGAAGTGATTATGGTTGACACCAATTCATCTATCACTCCTATGCATGTTGATCTACGCTGGTTCCACATTAAGAATACCTCAGGGGGATTTGAGAGCACAGGAATAACAGTAGACCCTATAGGTCCTTGAGCATGCGCTGCAATTCAAGCAGATTATGATTACTCTGAAATATAGCTTGACAAACTAGGATTTGCCCCATATCCCTTAATATCTTAGTTTTGTTAATCAATATTATTCTTAGATTTAGAATTAGCAGTTGAGGTAGATTCAGTTCGCAGATGAGAATTCCAAACTCCACCTCCCTTTTTGTATGGCACGGTTTCTTACTTTCATTCCTGAGAGGTCTGGCTCTAATGTTCAGATGTAGCTCTCTCATCTTACACTCGCGAGCAGTGCAAGTGGTTTATTTCCATCTACCTTGTCTGTATACCTTAGCATCTTGAGCACACAGAACAAATCACCCCCTTAGCAATCTAAATGCCAAGGAGTGTAACCTTAGTTTGCACAATCTCTCTGTGTAATTTTAAGTGTTTCTGGCAAGTCTACATTGTACTTCTCCAAGGTCAGTGTATCTTTTCTAATGTATGATGCTCAGAACTATTCACAGCACTTCAAGTCTGATCTAAACAGGACCTTGCATAGCTGTAACATTACATCTACCCCCTTCATATTCAAGTTGTTTGGATAGGTAGGCCAGCATTCATTAGTCTTTTTTTGAATATTATCTATACCTGTTCATTTTAATGATTTGTGTAACTGGACCTCCAAATCACCACTGTTGCTCACTTTTATATAAAGTACCCTCTACAATCCCTTTAGGACCAAAATGGATAGCTTCATATTTTCCTAAATTGAAATCCAATTGCTACAGTTTTGTCATATGCTTAACCTGCTAACATTGCTTCAATTTTATCAATGGTATCTACACCATTTACAATGGTGTAAATTTCTACCTTTGTGTCAATGGCAAATTTGAATCTGTGATTTTCTAACCCATCATCCAAGAAGTTAATAAATAGGATGAATAGTTGATATGTCCTTTTGGGACACAACTTGTCACAGTTTGCCAATTAGATTCCCTGCCCGTTATCCCTTCTCAGTGTCTCTGCCATGTCAGACAATTTCTAAAGTCATGCCAGTAATTTACCTTCAATTCCATAAACTTCAACGTTGACTAACAGTATTTTTATCCAGGTCTTAACCAAATGCCTTATGGAAATCCATATGAAAAAAAACAATAGTCAGCCTAATAATTATTGCTTTAATCAGCTCTTCAAAATACTTAATCAAATTCATAAGCTATAACTTGCACTTTACAAATTCACACTGCTTCTGTCTGAGCAACTAAGAATGTTCAAGGAATTCAGCTTCTCCAACATTTTAGATCCTAATAATTTCCCAGCATTGCACATTAGGCTGTGTAGTCTACAAATTCCTTAAATACAATTTTATTGGAAAAATATGCACAAATTTTCAATCTTAAAAAAAAATCAGAATTTTTGGAAGGTAGAAGCAGATACAACAGTGACGTTTAAAAGGCATCCTGATAAACACACGGATAGGCAGGGAATAGAGGGATACAGACCGCATAGAGGCAAAAGGCTTTTCGCCTAGAAAGCCATCATGTGTCAGTGCAGGTGGTGGGCTGAAGGATCTGTTCCTGAGCTGTAAGCTGTGCTGTTTTTTGTTCTTCAGCCCCACAATGCATACTTGCATTTGTGCAATTCTAGCTTCTTGACCATCCTCAATTTTAATTGATGGTGAATAAGTTGTCTATGCCTCAAGCTCTGGAATTCATTCTCTGAACCATTGCTCCTCTTTTGTCTTTTAAGCTACTCCAATGAATCTTCTTTGATCAAGCCTTTGGTTATTTGACATATATTTCTTTCTGTGGCTCAGTGTCAAATCTTGTTTGATAAAATGACACATGTACTTATATAATGACATATTTAGATGTATAATTTTAAATAATAGTGTCTTAGCCTAGTGATTAGGTACAACATTGTATATTGTCATTTATTTTCTCAAATTTGACTACATAGATGAAGATTAGCTTTCCTCTATGTCCTTAACAGTTATTTGTAAAATGGTTTTAACTAATCTCTTAATTTGTTTTAAGAACAAATTCTTAACATTGACTTATTCATATTTTAGCTTTTTTGCTGAGGGTGCCAAGGATGAAAATCAGAAATGTCACGTTATTATAAATATTTATTGTCTTGTATTTGATGTGGGATGCTTACTTTAAAAATAGGGAAATATTCCTTTTAAGATTTCTGATATTTCCCAAAGATAATGGAGGCAACATTATTAGTTCAACTAAAGTTATTGAATAAGTTAAAAGTTGGCTCTATGAATACCTTTTTGAAGCAATGTTTTATTCAAGCATTGTTTCTAAGATTAGATGTATCTTTACTTTGGACTGACACCAACTCCGAATGAACGTGTTTCACAATGTGACACACTTTAAATGATCATCTTTTCCATCTCTGCATTGGCCAAGAAGCTGTAGCAAGTTGACATGCATTTCTTAAAGCTTTTGTGACATGATGCGATTTACACATATCGTAAAATTACTAAAATATGTGCCTCCTCTTGCATTATTAATTTAACTACCACTACATTTTTCTGAAATCTATGCTTCAGTTTTACACATTTATAGTCCAGAAATTACTGTTAGCAACATATATGGACATATGCTTAGTGCTTTTGAATGAAGTTTGTATATTTGTTATTTTACTGGAGATATAAATCCTTTTAAAATAAATAAGATACTGCCAACATTTTAGGAACAAAGAGAGGAATGTTGCATAAAGACTACGGGAGGTAATTTTAACTTGTGTTTGACAGTAATGTAAATTGATTTTGGGTCAGCTACATTTTATATATGTGGTCTGATTTTCTTGCTGACTAACTTCAGGTGGGATGTACAAATGACTGCTGATCTGATATTACCCCCTCTTATCTATTTAGCAAAACATCACTGAATATATTCGAGGGCATAGGGCATTGGACTTCTGTTGCCTAAAGGTGGTTGTGCTTTTAAATATGAATTAAAGTCAGCACTCTACTCCAACCATCATTTTGTGCTAAGAGTTTTAGCTGCTTTTGTTGGTCATTCATGATTGATTTTTATAAGATTGCCATAATCCTCCTGGGAAAATGTGCTTAATATTATTTTAGAAAGCTCATTAGAAATGCAAGTCATGGAGTATTGGTGAACCATTGACAATTTCCTTAAGATTTAATTGGACCACTGCTTTAGGATATTTCTAAATGGTAAGTAAACTGGATGACGTTAAACAATCATGGGAAATAAACCAAATTTTGGTGCAGTGCAAAATGGATGCAAGAAAACTAGCAGCCTGGTTTGCATTCTGTCTAACAGAAAAGGAAATTGGATTGCCTACAGAGTCCAACAATGATCAGTTATCACTTATTTCACAGTATAGCCCAAGAAATTGATCAAACCCCAAATGAAAAAGTAAGGTCACCATAGTCCCATTAAACCCCAAATATGTTTTATCCAACCACAATATTTAGCTGCCTGAGAAATAATTTGGAATGAAAGGCATCTATTGCACATTCTTGATGCTCAGAATTATTTCCAGGCATTGACCAAAAAGTCAAAAGCCTCAGTTTTTGACCTGAATTAGTAGTGCTCAGGGCTGGACAGTTAGTGCAACCCACCTTAATTGACCTCAGCAAATTTGGACAAGGAAGTGGAAAGATCAGCCAAAGTCCTTTACTTTAAAGGAATCCTGTGCACTGAGCTTCAAAGTATTGATGTGTGGCTGAGTATGCAGGCCCAGATTGATGGTTTTCGCAATTGACTATACACTGAAGCTGAATGTCATCTTGTGAGAAACACTGGTATGTGTGATAAGAGGGAGGCCCTACAGATAATAAGAATTGGAATAGCTGGGTGACTGCATTTTTTTCCTGACTTCAGGTATTCAATTTGTGAATGACACCATGCCTGCTTTGATGTTAGGTACGCTTGATCATTTCTGAATATTGCCTTTAAATTCAGGGTTTTCTTGATAATAGCAACTAAATTTGCAACTGACAGTGCAGTTTTCTAATTATAATGTTTTCAAAACAAAAGTAAGCAAATGTGTTTCATTGTATCTTGAAATTCAAACTAATATTTATAATTTAAAGCTCATCACAAAATGCTGCAAAAAGATGGTCAAGTGAGGATTATCTGACTCCTTGTGTGGATAGAACCATTCCCTTTCTTGAGTGAACAAAGAAATTCCAAACAAATGGCAAGGGGTCTTTCAAATGCAAGAATACTGTCTGACATTTACAAGGCATGAAATCCATGACATTGAATGTATAATAGACCGAACCGTCCCTATGATTTAGGAAGGACTTTGGACTTTTAGCAAGTGTCATAATGAGACAGCCATTTTGTTGGCCTGTTTTAAAAAGTGCAAGTTCCATCAGAAAGAAACTGAGCTTGTGCAAGTCATCTAAGCAACCAATGTAATAAATAATAAGATCTTGGAAGTGGAAGGAGGACCCTACCCCATTTTTTTCAATTCAAATTCACCTGAGAAGCAAACTCCCAGAATTTTAACTAGACTAAGCCTCACAGATTACTGAGAATTCTCTACTTTACAAAACTTTCACTTCAACTAAAGCATCAGCTTACCACAGGCCTGCTGCAAAATGGTTGAAATAATCTGTATAAAACTGTAAATCTTTTTATTTACCTGCATCTGATCTATCTTTGCGTGTGAGAAACATGTGAATGAGATTGATTTAAAATATAACATTCTAAATTTAAAAAGATACTTATTGTAGTAGATAGTATGTAGTATAGCAACAAACTTATGAAGACACAGGCTAATTGATGTGTTACGGCATAGAAGGAAGCCAGGTCATCAGGACCATGACAGTCAACAACGGTCTGACTACGCTTATTCTGTTTTCCAGCTCTTGGCCTATAACCTATAGGCTATGATAATGCACATGACAATCTAAATGCTGCTTAAATGTAATGAGAGTTTCAGACTCAACCTCCATTCCAGGCACTGAGTTCCATCTTCTCACCACCCTCTGAGTGAAAATAAAATCCACTGAACTCTCCTTTCACCCTACTATCTCTTGCCTTAAATCTGTGCCACCTATTTTGTGTCATCCATGAAGTTTATGATCATATATCCGTTGTTTAAATCCAAATCATTAATGTACACCATGAACAGCAAGGGGTCCAGCTCTAAGGCCTGCAGAATGCCGCTGGAAACAGATTTCAGTCACAGGAACATTGCTCTATCATCATCGCTGCTTCCTGCCTCTTGGCCAGTTTTGGATGCTACATTTCACTTCACCTCAAATCCCATGGGCTCATACTTTCTTGATTAGTCTGCCTTATTAAAAGAGAGATTATTAAAGGCCTTGCTGAAGTTCATGTAGACCACATCAATTGTATTGCTCTCACCAACCCTCAATCCCAGTTAAGTCCTTTAAAAAATTCAACCAATCTTTCAATCATGACCTTAATAAACATCATGATGAGCACATAAGCCAACTAGTGACATGGGAAGATGCAAGGTACCCACTACTGTGCCTTTCACAAGACCACTATTCAGCATAGCTTTTAAGTTCCTTTCACATTTAGACCTTTGATAGTCAGAGGCTTTTTCCCAGGATAGAAATGTCAATTACTAGGGGACATAGGTTTAAGGTAAAAGAGGGTAAGTTCAGAGGAGATGAAAGGCAAGTTTTTTACGCAGAGAGTGGTAAATGCCTGGAATATGCTGCCAGAGGAGGTGGTAGAAGCAGATACAACAGTAATGTTTAGGAGACATCTTGACAGATACATGAATAGGCAAGGAATAGAGGGATTCAGACTGCATAGAGGCAAAAGGTTTTTAGTTTAGAGTGGCATCATTTTGGCACAGGCTTAGTGGGTCAAAGGGTCTGTTCCTGTGCTGTACTGATCTTTAATAGAGTTACAATCAAATGTGAAGGGATGAATTTTTTAAGATATAACAGAGAGGCTGTGAAATCTAAATGACACTATATTGTGTGGCATGTATACAACAGAGGGATTGGGCATGTATATTTACAAATCTGCAAAAGGTTAGGACAAGTTTTTAAAATATTCAAAAACATATTCTGGGCAGTTGCATTGGACTTGAAAGGTTAACTTTGTTTCTTCCTCTACAGATGCTGCCAGACCTGCTGAGTTTCTCCAGCTCTTGTGAGTTTTTATTCAAATATATGGGCTACTTGCTTTGTAAGCAGAGACGTTCAATGCCAGAAGGAAGTAATAATGCTAAACCTTTCCAATTCTCTGAATAAACCTCCGTTGAAGTATAGTATACAATTCTGGGCACCACTCTTCAGGGAGCATGTCAAGACACAGAGCAGATTTAACAGAATAATACTAAAGAAAAGGGAGTTCAGTTCTGTGGAGAGACAGGAGAAGCGCTTTTTCTCTTCTCGGAGAGCTTGTTCAAAACAAACCTTAGAGATATTCAAATAATGACATATTTTCATTGAGCACGTTCTCTGGCAAGTTAGTCAGTAAACAAAGATCATAGACTTAAAATAATTGGCAAAAATTTAGAAGGGAGATGCAGAGACTATTTTCATATGCTTATTAAGAACCATAACGTAAAAAGTTACTGGAATCTGATTGCGTCAGATGTTGGAGATTATATTAACATGACTCATTTGCAAGAATATCGGGGGAAAAAGCTGGAGTATTGGTAGAATTTGGATAGCTTTGTTGAGACACTTGGCCTGAATGGCTTCCTCCCAGACTAGTAAGATTTCGTCTAAATATATACCTTCCGTGGTTTTACACTGCTGATATTAAATCTTCATGATTTAAGAGAGCCATAAAGATATTATGGCATCTTACAAATTACTTTTAAGGTTTTTAAAACAAATTTTGAGTTTCAAACTGAAGTCCTGAATCAATCCAATCTGATCAATACTCTCAGATTTTGGCAATGCCTGGCTCTGGGATATTGCCTGACCTCTGTTTTTGCAACATTTGTGCAAATTTCCAGCAAGGGACACTTAGATGAGAACCGGTAGCCTGAGCCCTGGCCTATTTTGTCATTCTTAAATCAAGGATGATGTGAAAATTCTTTACAACAGCTTTGTCTGAAACCAGTTCGTTCGGCAGCAACTGACAATCTAACTTACGGTCCCCCATGTAAGCATGGTTCACCTCAGACAAAATTAACAACACACAGAAAATGTGGGAAAAATGTGGCAGAACCATTCCATTTTCGACATTGATTTTTTTTCTCTCTTTTTAGCTCCCTGGCTAAGCTTTCTAATTCATCAAGAAAATAACTAGTGCTTTTCCTTAGTTTTATATAAAGACACAACGTAGAAAGGTCATTGTCATTTCTGCACGTGAGGGTTTTGCAGTCATTCTGTAAGCATTTTTCTTTGAAATGGGTATACTTGAAAACCTGAATTCAAATTCCAGTCCTCCACAGGGGTTACACTTGCAGGTTTGTCTGTCCGTATCTGGTTAGTTCCTGCTGTCTCTGGTTATGTACCAGCATCCCCTGTAATACAGAAGGAAGCATGTCACTGAGCATTGTGCAATACGTTTGCGGGATGCAGTTGTCATATTTGAGTAGCTGGCAATGTGTGCAAGATGTGAGGATTGCAGCACTGCGCTGTGTGTGAGGGTATGATGAAATATATAAGCACTAAGTATGAGTGCTAATAGAGATGTTAGATGAGTGATACAGGTGTAGTGAATTAAGCAGTTTTGACGCTCACAATGCAATTGGTAAGCTGTCACATATGAAGAGGTATTTTCTGATCATAACTTACTCCGGTGAGGTCAATAAACATTTGGCAAACTGCATTCAGGTTTTCAGGAAAACTTCTTGACATTGACTTCTGTGGCTATTAATGTATTCCCATTGCTTCTCATGATGTGCCTGGTCACCTTCTGCCCTCCCATGCCTCTGCAGATACAGAACATTTCCCCACTTTTCAACCTCCTCCATCATGACATCCAATGCAATGTCAGAAAATATTTACACATGCACTCTCCCAAAACCAGCCATTGTTGAATGTTGCAAAATCCTATTCCAAGTGATCTCCACAACTCCAATGGCCATAATGCACCTTCCTGGTAAGGGGTGCAAGTCAATTTTAAGCAATGCAACATAAATGATGGTAGTGGTATTAGCCCTCTTCCAGTGTGTGCAATGACTGAACAGTATGGCCAATGCTAACTCTGAGCAGCAAGCATAATGAGCAGGTAGCAATCAATTGCCCTGGCATTTATATCACATTGAATGTGTGCATTTTAATAGCTCATCACAATTTCAGCACTTCGTTTTGGTGTGTACAATTTAACTCCTAGAGTTTATTCATTAAATATATTCAGAACTACATAAATTGTAATAATGCTTTTGTGCGCAGAATTTTCAAATTGGAATGAAAATGATGAATGTCTTCCCTGTGACGATCCTGTCACCATAAAAAAAAGCTACATCACCTTAGTGACAAGGGAAGGCATCCATCAGCAAATGATTATTAACTGAGTTTAAATGCCTGGAGCTAAACTTGAGGCCTGCCAGGCTATAAACCAGTACAATTATCTACTGTTTAATGGGAGATAACTTGTGCCAAGTTTTTGTTCCTGGTTATTTCCTCCGTTAAATAAAATTGTTCATCTCTCAAAGGCTTCTCTGCAAAATAGATTTCATGCAGTTCTAACAGAAAAGATGGAACAATTCGATGGTCACTCAAATGTGACAATAATCCTGGTGCGGCAAAAATAAAGGTTTAACCACAAAAGTTTAATTTACCATCTGCTGATCATAGAATCCTTACAATGTGAAAATAAGGCCATTCAGCCCAACAAGTCCACACCACCCCTCCGAAGAGCATCCCAACCAGATCCATTATCCTACCCCTGATTTCCCCATGTCTAACACAACTAATGTAAACATTCCTGGGCACTATGGGCAATTTAGCATGGCCAATCCATCTACCCTGCACATCTTTGGACTGTGGTAGAATGGAATTGAACCCAGGTCCCTGGCACTGTGAGACAGCAGTGCTAACCACTGAGCCACTGTGCCGCATTCTGATGTTGCAGAAACTTACAGAATGCTGATGGGTCCGTATAAAGTGGACACAGAAAGGATGTTTCCACTAGTTGGAGAGACTAAGGCAGGAGGACACAGCCTCAAAGTGAAGGGATGACCCTTTAGAACTGAGATGAGGCGGACTTTCTTCTGCCAGAGGGTGGTCATACGGAGGCCAAGTCATTCTGTTTATTTAAGGCAGAGATAGATAAGTTCTTGATTAGTAAGGGGATCAAGGGCAGAGATAAAGCAGGAGAATGGGGTTGAGGAGCATATCAGTCATGATTGAATGGTAGAGCAGATTCGATCAGCTAAGTGGCCTAATTCTGCACTACATCCTAGTGAATTTAAAATTTACAGATTATACATGAAACAATCCATTGTAGGTTTAAAAAAAAAGCCTTGCTGCCATTTAAATTCCCAATATGGGTAAATATGGGAATATGGGAAAAGCATGAAGCTCTTCAGTCATTTTGCTAATGCATAATTATCATAATTTCTTTAAGTATGGTTGCTACAACGTTCTTTGAGTACTCTTGCTGCTCCAAAATGTGTGTGCAAAATGTTTATCATGTTTACATGTAATGAGATGTTCCATATATGTGATGTAGACGGATTAGTAATCCAGGGTCACAGGCTAATCTTCTGGGGGCATGGATTTGATTGCCGCTATGGTAGTTAGTGAATGTAAAAGAAAATCTGAAATTCAAAGCTAGTTTATTGGCTTTCATATAACCGTTTTCTTTGTTCTAAATACCCATATGTCCTTTAGGGAAGGAAATTTGCCATCCTTACCTGGTTTGGCCTACCTGTAACTCCAGATCCACTGTAACTGGTTAATTATTAACTACTGTCTAAAATGGTGCATCACACTGGTCAGTTCAAAGGCAACTGAAGATAATTAATAAATGCTAATTCATCCAGTGAAGCCCCTATCCCAGAAACAAATTTTAACAAAGTATTTTCTTATTGTTTTAACCTATTTCATGATGATCAGACAAAGAAATTTTGAGGGAGCTGAAAAGACATAAAACATAAGTGTATAAAGCCATGAATTGTTTTTGGTCTAAGCCATACTTAACTACACATTCTTGATCATGTTGGTTGCAATATAACTATATCTCAAGTTCGGTGAGCCAAATTAGAACTGGGCCATTGCAGGGGACGGTTAAGAGTCAGCCACATCACTGCGGGTCTAAAGTCACATGTAGGCATGACCAAGTAAGGATGACACATTTCCTACCTTAGAGGACATGAGTGAACCATTTTTATGACAATCAATGATAGTTGACGATGGATAGTTTTCAGTTCTAGATTTAATGATTGTCTTTAAAATTTTAACTATCTGCTATTATGTTATTTGAATCTGAGAACATTAGCCTGGGCCTCTGGATTGCTATTCTAGTGACATTACCACTACACTACCATCCCATCTGTTTCTGTACACTTTAAAACCTACTTCTTTGGGTCCAATAGCTCCTTCTGTAGCTTAGCGTCATAACTTAACTTGTTTTTGAATGCTATTGTGAAGCACCTTGGAATATTTCCTTATATTGAAGGTGCTGTCTGGATGTGGTATTCTTGCTGTTGTTGTTTCTGGTCTTTCAGACTTCCACTTGGACAATTATGTAATGATGTGTTGGTTGAGGATGATTTGGTCAACCGTGTCAGAGACAGTTGACAGGTCAAGAAGGGCCAGAAGGGATAGTTTACAGTGGTTACAGTCATTTAAAGTATGAATAAACATTTATTCAAGAATTTCTGAAGCTATAAAGCAATTTGATATCTTTGGTGTGTTCATAATTTCCTGATCTCAGACAACTTGTCCCTGAGTAGTTGAATGGTGGATAGGTCTCTCTCCATGATGCACTCTGAAACCTGAAGGGCATATTATTCCAGACCATTACCATGCACTGTCTGATGGGCAGCAATTTTAAAAGTTTGAGAACCAAACATTGTTGCAGTACAGTTTCTCAGCTGCCTCATTTTAATTGGGATGTATTCATATTAACTTCAACCACTAAGCTGTGATACTCAAGACCACCAAGTCTGTGGGGGTAAAGAAAACAATTGTACTGTTGCTGTTAGAGAAAAGCATGCCACTCTCCATATGCTAACTGCAATTCTAACCTTTCAACATATTGCCAATTAGAAGTTGCAATATTCTGTTGCAAGTCAACGTGTATAAATGGTAGGTCAAACTAAGAATAAAAAAGTAAATAAAATTAAGGTGATAAGATTGTGGATAACATTTGTAAAAATCCACCACTGTTGAATCCTGGCTTGTTCAATTTGTATTTTACTTATTTACTAATAATAAAACGTAAGTAAAATTGTGGTACATCATCAAAGTTTAGTTTTTTTTAGAAAATCAACCACTAAATTCTACCTTATTTTGGATTTTACTTTTTAATTGATATTGCTTGATAAATATTTTAAAAATCTTATAGACCTGTAGAAGTAAATACTTTAAAGGTTAGAATGGTAACTTATCAAATGTCTGAAATTTGACTTAAATAACACTTGTCAATAATTCAGTTGGTAAAGTTTTAATTGCATAGCAGTCAATGCATAGCAGTGACTTAGGGAAAACCATGATTGATGTAGGAAGAAATTTAATTTTTCACAGCATTAAGTTATTTATTATATTTTACTACAAAGTATTTATGTGCAGGGTCCTTTGGTATGTTGAAATAATATTTTTATGCATTAATGAAGATTAGCAATGACCATGCTGAGGAATCAGGAAAATTGTTTAAAAAAAAAACTTCAATCCTATGTGGCTTAGAAATTTCACCAGTTCCAGGTTATCTTCATCTGCTCCACCACCACCTCATTGCACTAGTCTGCTGTTTCTTTTTACCACATTCTGGTAGATTGAGCAAAATGGCTAAATTACTACTAAATCATAATAATTTCTGGTGCCACCCCAGCCTCCTCAATGCAAGCTAATTATTCAAATGAATTCTAAAGCAGTTAAGGCATTGCTCAAACAATGACAAAAATTGCAGGAAAGTTTATGTACCATATGTTGGGATCATTGCATTGAGTGGGAATCTGAAGAATTGGAAATCTGAGCAAGGCAAGTACTTTATTTTGCATATGGATCTGGGTAAGCAGTGTTTATTAGAAGTGCCTTCTCAATATCATGTTCTGGCCTTTATTGCATTCAATAAAATACATATGTACATCTGAATTAAAAGTTGTCCGCATGAAATAAAATGTAGGATGGAAAGTTTTAAGCTGTCATGCTAGGCTTGAACCAGGATGCCAGAGGTGCGTGTCCAATAGTTATTTTCAACAATTTGGTTTTAGATTTAAGAGAGTATACTTATATAGATAACTACATTAAATCTACAAATATTTCTGTTCTTTGAAGGCTTTAGGACCTGGAGCAACCTTGGTGATGACACTGAGCTGCTCCAAAGTGGGCAAAAAATAGCGTGCATAGGTGAAATTAGTTAGATGGGAGCAGAGAAATGCATATGGAGAAATACGTGGAGTAGACCAACTAGCAGCAGACAATAGAATCAATAATGTATCAGTGAGATTAGAGGCTGGTATATCTCCAATTACCATATTATACTATTTAGTCTTCATATGATGCAACAAACAGTGTAACAACGAAGACTAAGCCTGAAGATGGTTCTTGACCCTGCCTTCTCCTCGAGCGGTTTGTCTTGAATCTTAACTCCTCGATGTGGGAGTAAAACCATGCGACAAAATAATTTTTATCACAGTTGTCATCTTGTATTTTAAGGCATTTTAGAATTTTTTTTCTCATTTATCTAATAAATAGTATGTTATAACTGATTGTTGTTTTCCTTTTACAGTATGTCACATTTTATTACAGTCGGCATGTTTCTATTCTCTGTTCGTCTCATGGGCTGGATAATTGTGCAATCTAGTTACTCGTTGGTAAAACTATCGTCTATAAATAAACATTATTTTAATACTTGCTATTGAGAAAACATCTATGGAAGGCATTATTTTTAGGAGGAGCAGAAGGACAAGTTGGGACAGATGCCTGAATACTAGAGTTTTCCCAACATACTGAGGGCTTAACCAGGTACAAGAAGTCTGTATCACATGAGATGTCTGAGCTGAATATCTGTGGCTGACACGTGTTAGATTACCATAGCCAAAACAAGTTCTATTATATGTAGAGCCCCAGCTGGAATGTATTACAAGCAGTCTCACACTAAAGGAATATGATGGCATTAACTATGAAGTCAAAGCTCATTTTATTTGCAAAAATTATACTTGATTAAACAAAACATTCTCTATTGGGTTCTGACATGATAGTTGAAAGAGGCTGTCTCATACTTATCCATATAATTATGCTTGCATTCTCCAAAATACAATTAAATGTATTTTTGCCTTTTAATATTCAGTTTTGATATAGAATGTAATCAGACGTGTGCATTTTAACATCGTGCAATCGAGTTTGCTTCTTGATAATAAATCAAGTATGGCCTGCTACATGGAGGCAAAATAAACTTATTTAAAATTGTTCATGTCTGAAGTGCAAGTGGTATCATTTTACATCAAAATGTTATGAGTGTGTTACCTCCATGGAAACCTGGGAACGCATGAAAGATCAAAGTGCCAGCACCAGGCCTAACCTGTGTTTGCATGACATGGTGGCATTCAAACAATGTCATCGAGAAACCTCTGGTCGAAAGTAAAAACTTTCTGAGCCCAGAAATTACTCTTTCAGCATATATGATTCTTTTGATATGATATTAGTCTTCTTGAAATCACCTGTCTTGGCTTTTAATTTAACACAGTCTTTATTTACAGCATTTTTTAGTTCTGTGATTAGCCGATCAGTAATCAATGATGAGGCCGAGTTAAAAATGTTTGAGTTCCTGGTCCAGCATTTATTCATCCCAAATTGCCTTTGAGAATGTGCTGTTGAGTCACCTTGAAGTGCTGCAAATCATGAGGTGATTGATTCAAGTTATGTTCTGAAAACATAACTTTCTAGAATCCAGTGTCCAATCAGTT
Organism: Rhincodon typus; assembly: GCF_021869965.1. Lineage (NCBI taxonomy): Eukaryota > Metazoa > Chordata > Chondrichthyes > Orectolobiformes > Rhincodontidae > Rhincodon > Rhincodon typus. The sequence goes on from NC_063341.1 coordinate 46,434,387, forward strand.
AATTGGATGAAGAGTTGATTTTTATCAACTGCCAAAGACAAAATTTATTTTCAGCTTTTAATTTTTGTATTCCTTGTTTCGAATGTTTCATGTCATAAATGGCTGCCTGGCCAAGAATATTTTTTTCTATTCACTTATGTGATGTGGTGTCATTGGTTGCACCCTCTTGGAATGCCCTTGAGAAGGTGGTGGTGAGTTCTTTCTTGAAACACTGCAGCCATGTGCTGTTGGTTGACCACAATGCCCTTAGGGAGGGAATTCCAGGATTTTGACTCAGCAACAGTGAAGGAACAGTGATATATTTTCAAGTCGTCAGGATGGTGTGTGGTTTGAGGTGGGGGTGGGGGGAAGTTGAAGGTGATGGTGTTCCCATGTACATGCTGCCCTTGACTTTCAAGGTGGAAGTGGTTGTGGGTTTGGAAGGTGCTGCCTGAGGATCTTTGGTGAATTTCTGCAGTGCATCTTGTAGACAGTACACACTGCTGTTACTGAGCGTCGGTGGTGGAGGGAGTGCTTGCTTGTGACTGTGATATTTGTCAAGCGGGCTGCTTTAACCTTGATGGTGTCAAGCTTCTTGAGCGTTGTTAATGCCGCACTCATCCAGGCAAGAAGGAATATTACGTCTCACTCCTGACTCTTGCCTTGTTGGTGGTGGATAGACTGCGGGGAGTCATGAGATGAATTACTCACTTCAGGATTCCTAGCTCCTGACCTGACATCACTGTATATTGTGTCTCTAATGCAAATTTTTGAGTTAACTTATGCAGAGTCTAACAACACTAACTAGCTGGATTTACTCTTTCACCTTTCTCTCACCCTGTGGACAATTCCAGTTTTGTCCTTGTACCCTTTTGTACCCTTCTATAATAGTTTGTTGTAATAACAAAATCCTGTGGTACAAGAACTTGGTCAAATTCTACAAATATGTTCAAAAGTTAGGCCATTTTTTAGTTGTACTTGGCTTTTGAAATACCAGCCATTCCAATATGTTTGAAACTTCATGGCAATGGAAACAAGCTTCAAAATATATTCACTTTCATAGAGAAAATTTAGTTGCAAAGAATCAAGAGAAAATTGCAATTTTCTGGATGAGAGTATCACGACAACAGCATTTCTTTTGATAACACAGTGTGGAGCTGGAGGAACACAGCAGGGCAGGCAGCATCAGATGAGCAGGAGATTGCAGTCCATTGGGGATGATCCGGTTCCATAGGCAGGTACTGAGGAAGGCAATGTGGCTGTAGTACCTGGTTTGCTTCGGTATATGGTCGAGCAGTTTCAGGGACAAAGAGATTACCAGAGGTTCACAGTGAGAGAGAGATCTTGAAGAAGTTATCCTCCTCCCTCCGGAAAGACCTCAGTGGATCTCTCTCCTACTGCGACCCTCTGGTAATCTCTTCGGCCCTGAAACTGCTCGACCATATACTGAAGCAAACCAGGTACTACAGCCAAATTGCCTTTCTCAGTACCTGCCTATGGAACCGGATCATCCCCAATGGACTGCAAACTCCGGCTCCTCTGATGGTGCCTAGCCTGCTGTGTTCCTCTAGCTCCACATTGTGTTATCTCTGACTCCAGCATTGGCAGTTCTTACTATCTCTGAGGGAACATTTCTTTTGAATTTGTTGCACAATAAATTCCACATCTTGGTAAATCTTTCCTAGGGAGTTCTGATCCTAAGGCAGGTGTGTTCTCACAGCAAAGGAGGGCAATCAGAAGTGTGATCATCATGCATGCCTTGAAACTGTTGGTATATTGGTCAATGATCAGAAGTGGCTGGCCTGTTTGACTGCTTTCTCAGCTTGGTCTGGTGAATGGGCTAAGTTACCAGGAGTGATTGATGACCGAAATCAAGAAATGTACTTAATTTTACTTAAAATTCACAGTAGCAGAAATTTGGACTCCTTCACAAAATGTATTCTGAGCAGGTGAAGGAACATGACTGAATCCTCTGACTGAAATTCTACTGTAGATTTATTTGTTGCATAAATGGTTACTTGTAGTCTTGAATTTTCTCAACTGTCAAAAATGGTAATGCTTCAGTTTTATACGCTTTGACTTCAGATTACTACTGGTACTGTATCAGGATGGAATGTTGTGTGTGCGTTTGAAAGGTTTGCTCTGATTCGATGTAAAAAGCATGGCAGCTCATTAAAGTACGAGCCAAGGTGGAACACAGATCTCGCATTCACGGCTGGAATTCTACAGCTGTATTACTTAAAACACATTCACTCAGTTTGATGAAGGAAATGTACAAGTTTTAGCTGGCGCCAGAGTCCATTCCTTTTACCTGATTCATGGACTTCTGGAGTTTAGATTGATTCTCTTTATTGCATAGACCTGCAGCGACAAACAAGCTCAGGGAATTAATATGATGTATTAGCTTGTTCCTATTTGCAAGTTTGTATCTTTGTGTGCGTAAGTGCAAAGTCCTTACATTGACCAAATTACCCAACTCGATTAATGGATGTCATTTGCTTGATAAAGTGTGGATAATCCACCTGGCTAGTCATTTCTTGTGGTGCCACTGTGAAACTTTACAGACTTCAGGCACCATATAGATATTAGATCAGGCAGATACCTTTTTAAAATTTTAGCTTATTACAGGGTGGTTCAATTTAAATATAAAATTATGTTCTTTATAAATCCTCAAAATGTTTAAGATTTATGAATTATGATGAAGCAAGGTGAACTACTTATCTTAAATTTTTAAAATGTTTCTGCTTTACAGATTGAGCCAATAATTTTGAGAGATACTTGAGGCCGCATCTTCCTCTCGATTTGGGAAAACACAACCTGTGTACTTTGGAGACAGTAGGAACTGCAGATGCTGGAGAATCTGAGATAACAAGGTGTAGAGCTGCATGAACACAGCAGGCCAAGCAGCATCAGAAGGATCTAGACCCGAAACGTTTGCTTTCCTGCTCCTCTGATGCTGCTTGGCCTGCTGTGTTCATCTAGCTCTACACCATGTTACCTGTGTACTTTTGCAGCTCACAAGGTGTAAACCTGACACATGTGTGACATAACCCCAGTGTGTAAAGCCAAAAGTAATGCACTGAGTTTGCAGTGCAGTTTGTAAATGGGAAAGTGTGCATCTGTGAGGGACTGTGGACTTGACGTGGCCTGATTAAAATGCCCAACTCAGTTCTCACATACAGTACCCCAGGTCCCATGTGTATATTAAAGCCCCTTAAACTGCTTTCTACATTCCCCACTCCCCGATGTAACCTCTTTACTCTTAAAGCACCCTCCACACCCCATGCAATTCCTTTTACTCCCAATCGATGTATCCTGCATAGTCATTCACCAAAAATGCGCAAAGTACAATCCTCAGATTTCATGTCATATTAATAGAAAATATTTTGTATTTGTTATGGGAAAAGAAAACCTCTCACCATCTAATAAAAGCCTCCACGTTGTTGATACAAAGAGAAATAAATGGTTTCTGGCATATGAAGCAAAAACTTTTTCATGCTTGCAATCTTATTAGCTGTTAACAAACCAAAAGCCACATTGAAGGCACAACTTCTTGAAACTGTCATTCCTTCTCCCCTACATTGTACCAATTTTGCTTAACCCCTTTAGTATTTGAAATTAAGTCAAGTATTGATCATGGCCCCAGCTGTCCAAACTGTAGACTGATATCTGGGAAGGAAAGAACAAGTGGTCATTTCATTTTCAGAGCATTATTCCTGACAATTAATGAAAGGAAGCAGATAAATAGTTTTTTACACGTGTATAAACTAGTCTCTCTTTTTTAAATCAGCTACAGTGCTTTAAACCACTGTAGAAAAGGTGAAAGCACAGGTAGACAGGGCATTTTGACATTTTCCCCTAAAGGAGGAATACAATGCATGTGACCAAATACACAAGACTGGTCATAAACATCTTGCGTCAAGGACATCCTCATGGTAAACTGCTACATTAAAAAACAGATCCACCTTGTAATACAGCACCTAATAGTGACATTTGAAGGCCTGAAAACACTTAACACCTAGCTTTCAAAATATTTCTGACTCTTCAGCAGGCTTCCCATTTTCTTCATACACTTTCGATCCTGATATTCTTTCGATGTCTTCCAATATCCCTCATCATCAGATTAAAATGGAGGAAATCCAATCTGCAACCTCCATTTTAAAATGGAGAACCTGCCCTCAGCTGGGAAGGGTCTGTACTCTAGGTATTCCCAACCAATAAAAACATCAGTCAGAAATCATGTTGTATTGGAAAGGGGGAGGGAAATTTGGATTTCCCTCCCCCTTAAAAAAAAGTGAAGCTATTTGTTTGTAGAAATGTGCCACTACAGCCAGGCAAAAAAAAAATAGAGTGTGAACTGTGGAGCCCTTTTAGTATGATGCCCTACACTGGATTTACTGTATAGCATATTTCTAGTAAAATTCTCAAGTTTGGACTCACAACATCTATTCCTAAGAAGTAAAAGAACTGCTCAAAACTCACACACTTTATAATTGTCATGTGTAGTTGGATCATTGGTTTGTTTCATACAGTTAAAAGGGCAGAATAGGAGAAGCAATGTTATTCTTCTTGCATCTCGATATCCAATATTTCCAGCTATGTACATTACTAATTAGAAGCAGTTCTCCAGATCACAATTATGAGAAATTGAGATGCAGAACACACTGAACTCAACAACTTAAAAGGTAGTCTCATGAGCTTGGAGTCAGCTCTAAAGTTGCACGCTAGATTTATTAAAGACTGATTCTTATACGAATGATTGGTGTCCCTATAGTTTGAAGGCAACCCTTCAACAAAGTCCTTTTCATAGGCAAACATCCTCACTGCAGCTGCTTTATGTGATTGAGGAGTGTCACTTTGGAATTTGCCTGTGTTGCCCAGGATGACCATTTATTATTTTATTGTAATTCTGATATTAAGTAACTATGCATAATTTCCTTGATAGTAATAAGATAATATTTTGGTACTAGTCTCAGCAATAATGGTTTAGAGTATAAATTGGTTCAAAGGTGGCGTTTCTACGTATAAACTCAAATATTTTTATTATTGAGAGTAGATGATTCCTTGAGTCATGGACAAGAGGAAGAGGTAAATTTAGTTATTTTTAATGTTGTCATCTTCAATCTGTTGCAGAGTTGGTTTTTAATTCCTTTTTCTTATTTTTCTTTTCTCTTTTAAAAATAAGTGGTGGTATTTCCACAAACCCTAATTGTGAAGTGCAATTTAAGAAAGACCTTCAGCACATTTTTTTAGTTTAAACGAATGTAGGTTTAATAATCCACTGAAAAATCTGGGGAATGGCTTACAACACACGTACATGGATGTATTCAAGAAAGGAAGAGAAGGAAAGCTAGAAATTACAAATTATTTAAAATGATAGTTATTGGTATAAGTCCAATTGAAATCATGCAATAGTTGTACATTTGGAGTCAATTCACTTTGCAGGAGAATTCTGCTTCTTTCCAGAAAGAAGGCTTCTTTCCAGAAATCAGACTTTTAAGAGACAGTACAGACTGCAGGTCCTGGAAGCCAGAGTCTATAGGTGTGAAACTGGAAAAGCATAGCAGGTCAGACAGCATCTGAGGAGCAGGAAAGTCAACATTTCAAGACTGACCAAGGGTTTTGGCCTAAACATTGACTTACCTACTCCTCGGATGCTGTCTAACCTGCTGTGCCTTTCCAGCTTCACACCTATAAACTTTTGAGAGAAATTGAAATCAGACACTGAATTAGCTAAGCCTGTAACTGCTATCTGCGTTCTTTCCTCATGTTACAAGCAGACTGAGAAGACAAGGTAAAGGCTGTAAAATGAAAGGGAATTAAAATAAGCCAGCAGATTCATTCACCTGACTAAGGTTTTGTGTTCTGTCATCTTAATTAACAAAAGTGACTTTATTACCCCTTGTCCAACCCCATTGTGTGTTTTAGAAAATAACTGAAGTTGTTAACTCCATTTCCAACATAATGAGTATCAAACATTTCTTTCCAACCACCCTGGGATAAATGCAGTGTCGGTTGTTTCTGGTGATGGCTTGACTGGATAGCTATGTGATGCAAAGAGTGTGAAATTCCAGGAAGATAAGAGAAGATTTTCTATCCTGGTCATAACTGACCATAACTTTCAGAAATTGTGGCCAGTTGGCATCATAATCAGGGACACCCATTTATTCAGCTAGCAAAGTGTCCACTTTTAAGAAAAAAAAATTAAACAATTATAGGAGCTTTATTCAAGTCTTCTGGGCAAGACATTTGCAACATCTGATGGTACAGAATATCACTCTCTTTCATTTATTTACATGTTGGGTAAACTTTGTGTCTTCTGTTCACACATCAACACTGGGGTCTCTTCTCAAAATAGCAATTGATTAATGGGTCAAACCTTCATTTAATCATCTTGCATCTAGCTTCCCAACCTTCCTCAATGAATTTGCCAAATTGCTGAGATAACGTGGATCTTAACGGTCACTAAACAGATGTGCAATTGATTCCCAACTTTGCAATCTGTGGATTGAGACTTCAATCCATGGCTCCAGTGAAATGACGGCAGTATTGTTATGTATTTTACATGCAGATTCTGGAACAGAGGAAAACAAAAATTACTAACAGTGCTCAGCACTAGCAGTAGAATCTGAAACTGTTTTGACAGTTTTTGTTCACTTATGGTATAAATTCTGCTTTCATTCACAGCAATATATCTTCAGTTGCCTGTCAGCCAAATAATTGATAATACAGCTTCCATTTCATTGATATTAGCTTTTTGAGGGAAAGTATTTGTATTGGTTTAAAAAAGGAATGAAAGTGGTGAGAGATCAATGTGTATATTGTTTGCTGTGAGAATATAGAAGGAGATTGGGTCTAATTGGAATGTTATTTAACTGTTCTAATTTTTACTTAAACCTTTAAAATTCATCTTGTAATTTTAGGCTAATGTAACTAAAGTCACTAAATTACCAACAGTTGTGTGTCACTATTTTGCATGTAAGTTACATCCAATAATTACAATAGAAGGGAATGTAAAAATTGTGGAATTGAAACTTCTCTGTAGCAATTTCAGTAATTATTGTTGTGTTTTTTTTTCATCTGTGACGCAAAAGGACCTTCACAGAGTGGTATCTCTTTAAGACAACAAAATGAAAAACAGATTTTGAGAAATTGTTTCGACTCAAGCATGAGTCAGCAATTCACTGGTCATCATTGTTAGCAGTTGGCTATTGTTTCTGTAAGTGGTCTGTTGCATCTGTTTATTCACCATACAAGATGGTAATTCTTCTATAGAAATTCCACTATCCCATGCAGATTGAGTATTGTACTTTATCTTAGGCTGACCCCTCTTGATTCCATGGTTTGGACTCCAGAATAATAATTCTGAAACTGATCTTAGCAAAAGGCAGGTTTTCCTGCTCTTTTATACCTGAGAGCACATTTCCTTGTGTAAAATATAAAAACTGGTGTAGACCTGCAATGTTGAATCTCCTCCCGCATATCTCGGCTTGACATTTCCATGAGTTTCTCCAGTTCATGTGCAACTGGTGTGAGCCAAGGGCTGCAATGTTAATAACTCAAAATGGGTATTTCCAGCCCTCTCACCTCGCTTCCTTATTTCTCCCAAAACATGGGGCTTATTATCGTATGCCAAGTCCCACTGCAGTTGGAGGATTGATGAGGCGCATGAGGACAAGATAGAGAACCCGGAGGTAAATCATCATGGATATTGTGTCAGAAATCAACACAGAAGGCATTCATTTTTTACCATTGTCTCTTGTGGTGGCAGTGGATTGATCCAGCAGTACTGATAATTCAATCCCAGGGACTTAGGTTGGTTCAGGTCAGCGGTGCTGCAGATAACTGTCATCCACTTGACAGGAGGGAGGAAAAATCAACTCTTAGATTTTGTGTTGAGGACTTGTAATATTCGAATTTAATGTTTCTCTAATCTACAGTTTATTTGTGAATATCCCAATTATGCATGTATTGCTGTTGCCCTTGAAAACATCGTAGTGAGACACCTCCTTAAACTGCTGCAAATCATGTCAGTACACACCCACAGTTTGTTAGGAATGGAGATCCAGCTTTTCTGATCCAATGACCATGTGGTAACATCATGTAATATATTTTCACATCAGGATCGTGTGTATCTTGGAGGGGAACTTGCAGGTTGTAGTGTTCTCATGTACTTGTTGCCTTTGTCCTTTATGCTCATGGAGGTTCTGAGTTTCAAAAGTGCTGTTGAAGATGCCTTGGTGAGTTGTTAGGTAGTAGTCATCTGCACCCACAATGTATTGCTAGAAAATGAAGGAGTGAATGTTTAAGGTGATAGATGAGGTGCCAATCAAGTGGGCTGTTGCTCTGATTCAAGCAAGTGGAATATGGAGAATATTCTACCACATTCTTGATATATGCCCTATAGGTGGTGGAAATAATTTGTGGAGGCAGGAGTTGAGTTACTGATCTCAGAATTACCAGCCTCTGATCTGCTATTGCAGCTCCAGTATTTATATGGATGGTCTAAATCTGGTCAGTAATGGCTTCCTGAATGTTGATGTCAGGAGGCAGCAATGATAATGTCAAGGGAAGGCGTTTAGATTCTCTGTTGGAGATGGCCATTGCACAAATGTTATTTGCCACGTAGCTGCCATAACCTGAATGTTATTCAGATTTTGCTGCAGTATTTGAAGAGTTGTAAATGGAATTGAGAAACGGAGAGTATAATTTCCTACAGGAAATCAGATTTCAAACAGTTGCAGAGATTCACTTTAATTTAGGGAGGTCATGATGTCTGTCTTTTAGGACATTAAGCTGTATAAATGAAAAGGTATAACATTTAAATCTCGTCATATTTTAATAATGCTGAAGCAATACCTAATCAAGTGTTTAATTTTTTGCAGGCAGAAGGACCTTTTGAAACGTCTTGAACAATGTTGAATCATCCCAAAGTGTGCTGTGTTGCCTCAGTTAGTGATTCCGAGTGCAGCTGGGATAGAAGGTTCTTTTGTTTAGTTTCCATATGTGAGGGTTTGCTGACGGGAACACACAGCTCAGCTTAGGTTTCATGAAGGAAAAGTGGCGGGAACATTTGCTCATTTGCAGCTGGTAGAAGAAATCTATAGTAGCAGTTACAGAGCCGTGTGACAAAAAGTAGTCAGCTTGGATAATTAGCTTGGAAAGACCTGTACAGATGCTATCGGAGCAGACTGTGGGTGGGGAATATCTATGCGTTTCCAAACCCATGGTAAGGAGCTGGAGATTGCCCAGACACAAGGTCCTTAAAGAAGATTGGAGGCTTACTTAGCCAAAAATTAATGGAAGGTATAGTGACGGAAACCAGCTGGATCTTGTTGACTATGAGGTCATTGATTGGGGTTGTTAACCTTCGCCAATCAGGAAAGCCCTGGCTGACCAATATAACCAGGAGGTTCCACCAATACTCTTGATACGTTTCGGGAAAGGTGGGCACCATGGGGTGTGCAGTGTTTTATCTCCCCCTCCAGTTCCATTGTGATTTGATCCCTACCCTACCCTTCAGCATTTTTGTTCAGATGGACATTGCCCCCAGGGGCTCTGCTTGTTACTGGCTGCTTACAAAAAGAAAATATAACCAGGAGGTTAGAATCTCCTTAGAGGAGCACTGACTCCGAATTCAATACAGTGTGGAGCTGGAGGAACACAGCAGGTCAGGCAGCATCAGAGAAGCAGGAAAGTTGACATTTCCTCTGATGCGGCCTCCCTGCTGTGTTCCTCCAGCTCCACACAGAATTGACTTTGACTCCAGCATCTGCCGTTCTTGCTATCTCCCTGACTCGAAGCTGGCTGGCCACAGCCAGTGTTCCTGTGGAAATAAAAATATAACCAGGAGATTAGAATCTCCTTGCTTCAAGGGACTGAGTCAAGCTGGCTGGCCACAGCTGATGCACTAATAAATAAAGGGCAACTCAGGGGCAGGACACTGGCCTCTGTACAGTTATTTCAGAAGGATTCTCATGTAGTTTGTACCTTGAGGAATAGATGAGATACTGAGGAGAATTAAAGCAAATTACAGATGTCCATGGCATACTTTTGAATTGGTCCCAGGCAAAGTGCACGAACCTTCAAAATTTTGAAGATGAGGTTGCAGACTTGCTCGCCGAGCCAGTGTGTTTGATTGCAGATGTTTCGTCACCCTGCTAGGTAACATTGTCAGTGCGCCTCCGGTGAAGCATTGGTGTTCTGTCCCCCTTGTTATTTATATGCCTCGGTTTGCTGGGGTGGTTGGCATCACTTCGGGTTCTGTTTTTCAGTGGTTTATATATCAGGTCCAGTTCAATGTGTTTGTTGATGGAGTTCCGGTTGGAATGCCAAGCCTCCAGGCTTTCCCTGGCGTGTCTCAGTTTGGCTTGTGCTATTATGGATGCGTTGTCCCAGTCAAATTTGAGTCTCACCAAGAGACACGACCAGTTCTCACTGATCTCAATACACATGGACAAAGAAGGACACGAATTCTACTGGGACAACACATCCATAATAGCACGAGCCAAATAGAGACATACCCGGGAATTCCTGGAGGCCTGGCATTCCAACCGGAGCTCCATCAGCAAACATATTGGACTGGACCTGATATATAAACCACTGAGAAACAGAAACAGAAGTAATACCAACCACCCCAGCAAACCGAGACATATAAATAACAAGCGGGACAGAACAGCAACGCTTCACCGGAGGCGCACTGACGACGTTACCTAGCAGGGTGACAAAATGTCTGCCATCAAACACACTGGCTTGGCGAGCAAGTCTACAACTTTATCCACAACCCGAGCTACAAATCTTCTCAAAAACTTTTGAAGATAAGAGAACTTTTAGGGGGTTGGGAGTACTGAATTTATAACGTAAGACTTTCTAAGCTCTAGTGAGATGCTAATGGACTTCCTTTGTTGAATTTCTTTTCATGCACATAGTGAATTTTTTTTGTTTCATGAAATCTTGTGGTATAGCTCTGTCAGTTAAGTGCTGGGCACTTTGGTTTCTCTGTTAAACATTAACTGTCTCTAACAGGATTGTAACAGTATCGATTGGTATAAAAAATTTTCATGGTTTAATCATTGACAAAGTTGGAGCTGCAACCTATTTAACTGATTCAGCTCATTAAATAGCTCTTCTATATCACCTAAGGTCAATTTTAGGTCAGTGCAGTACTTGATATTTAATTTGGAGAATTACTCAAAGTTGGAAAAATTTACGTTTCATTAAAACTTAGATGAAATTAAAGCCGTAGACAATTGCTGCGCCACAATTATTAAACAAAAAATTGTTCGTGGTAGGAGTGCCAGCCACTCTTGACGATGACTATGAAGCAACAATTACAGCACAGGCTGGATACATACAACTCTGCGACTGTGCCCGCCTCAGGGAACCTTCCTAATGCAATAGGGTGAAATTTCCCATCTCGGACAGTATGCAGCACCACAGACTCATAAGCTGTTCGTTTAAACACAATGAGTGAAATCTTATGGACCCTGAATGACATGGGTTATGGTCAACTAGGGCGGCACGGGGGCACAGTGGTTAGCACCGCTGCCTCACAGCGCCAGGGACCCGGGTTTGATTCCACCGTCGGGTGACTGTCTGTGTGGAGTTTGCACATTCTCCCTGTGTCTGTGTGGGTTTCCTCCGGGTGCTCCAGTTTCCTCCCACGGTCCAAAGATGTGCCCAGGCTAGGTGGATTGGCCATGCTGAATTGCCTGTAGTGTTCAGGGATGTGTAGATTAGGTGGGTTATGGGGGATGGGTGTGGGTGGGATGCTCTGAGGTTCGGTGTGGTCTTGTGGGGCCGAAGGGCCTGTTTCCACACTGTAGGGATTCTATGATTCTATGAGCTTTGTGGCAGAATTGTGCGAGAAGTCTGGCGAAGTGTACCTCAAGATCAAGATGTGTGGTGGGCTGCCCAACATTCAGTTAGTCACCCCCTTACCATCTCTGGATGAGAGGACAAAGCTCAAAAAAATGAAGGCAAAGTAATTCAAAAGGTAGGATGCTGTGAATATCCAGGTAGGCTCAGAATGAGAGAGGGCTATGGCAAGAAGCAAACAGGCCAAAGACCCAGCTTCAGGAACAATTTGCTGCATTTTTTTGGTGCATTTGCTCAGTGGAGAGGTGAGTTTCTCATTGGACAGTGGCACTTTGCCAACTAAGAGGGGTTAAAGATGGTTAACAGCCTTATTAATGCTACAGCTCACTTCATTTACAGTACCCTTCTATATCTCAGTGCTACCCCTTGAGCTGCACTGCCAACTCTCATTGTAATGTTACAGCAAGGTTACTGGTCAGGGACACACGCTAATCTCATGGACTGGTCCAGGCTGTGTCTTTGGCCTGTTCACTTCCTGCCAGAGCGCTATCTCATTCTGAGTCTACCTGGATGTTCTCAGCATCCCTATCTTTTGAATTGCATTTCCTTGTCTTTTTGTGCTTTGCCCTCTCACACAGAGATAGGAGACCATCAGCACTGCTGCATTGCTGTCCTATTTACTGCAGGCACAAAGTTAGGAAGCCTGTCATGGTTGTCAGCAGCGCTCCATCAAATGAGACAGATAGTCTTTGGTCAGGGGATTCTAGAACCGTAAACAAAGAGCAGCTGCACAGGTTGGTCAGAGTCAGGATCCTTCCCGTGTAGGGGGTAACTAATTTAATGTTGGGCAGCCCACCACCTATCTTGATGCTTTCTGCCCTACTATGGGCTCTTTTCATCCTGGAATGAGAGAGTGAGACCAAGTATTAAAGGAGATGAAAGTAACTGTCTCTGTTGGTACAGGTGGGGAGACGTCCTGAGTTATTGAGTAGGTGACAGAGGACAATGCAAGGTTGGAGATGTCGGGGCAAAGTAAATAAGGGAAAGTGTTTCAGGTGATAGTGAGAGTGGAAGAATATGAAACTTGGTGGCAGGGTGGGTATGGTAGGTCATATAGTGTGAATGTCAGATATCAGAGAGAAGATGGTGGCACTTATGCTGGTAGAGTAGACGTTGACCTTCTTCCTACATTGCTGTGCATCCTTCCAAATTCCTGAGATGCACAGGTCTGGGTGAGGTCGGGCCAGGCTGGCATGATTTGGTATTGGGTCTTCCTCTGCTGGTCCTGAAGGAACAGGGTTCCCTGCTTGTGCACCACACTAACCGGCGGGATCTCTAGATTTGTGCCCACAAAGTGGGGTGCCACATGTCCCTTGTCTGCCACGTCCAGGGAAAATGTCAGGAACTGTGCAGGAAAGCTCCCAAGTGACCGTGCTTGTTCAGGTGCACAATGGCCCTTTAAAGGTGGCCCCGATGTCAGTCAATTCTCCCAGCAGTGGCGAGTTGTTCTGCAAATGGGGCTAGGATCTGATGAAAGGAACACTGTAGAGGCAGGTTCAGAAGTTAATGAGGAGAGATTGGTAAGATATGGTGGGAAAATCTGTTGGCCTTGTGGTGAAAAATGCTCCAAAAACTCGGTGCAACTGGCACTTAGCCAAAAATAATGTAAAGTTTAGTCCAATAATGCATGCATTATTTTCTCTGCTTCACAGCCTACGTATGGTTCTGTGGATAAAAGCAATTTTCAGTACCTTTTTCTAAGTAGCTGTTCCTAATGCTTGTAAGCAGACGGTGAGTGGTGGTAGGTTGCTCAACTGCAGAATGCATCATAGCTGACCACAATCCCACTGCTCTCAGCAAAGGATAAAGGGTGGCATGGTGGCACAGTGGCACAGTGGTTAGCACTTCTGTCTCATAGCACCAGGGACCTGGGTTCAATTCCACCCTTGGGTGATTGTCTGTGTGGAGTTTGCACATTCTCCCCTTGTCTGCGTGGGTTTTCTCCGGGTGCTCTAGTTTCCTCCCACAGTCCAAAGATGTGCAGGTTAGGTGGATTGGCCATGCTAAATTGCCCATAGTATTCAGGGATGTGTAGATTAGGTGAGTTATAGGGGAATGGGTTTGGGTGGGTGCTCTGAGGTTCGGTGTGGACTTGTTGGGCCAAAGGGCCTGTTTCCTCATTGTAGGGATTCTTTGATTCTATGAGCTGGAGAGTGCTCAAAGCAGTGACAGTTTTACCTCTAGTGAGCTGGATGTTTGACACAATTGTTTGAGAACCTCTGAGAGGATTCTACAAAAGTAGGCTCTTGTTACATGATATGGTACTGTTTGTGTGTGTGTGTTTGTTTACGTGTGAGAATCAAAGGCGATCTGAAGTGGAAGCTAAGAAAATTTAATTATGAACGTTCACTGAATAAATTTTCGACTAAAGTTGAAAATACTGTTAACAAAGAGTCACATCTTCAGTAGCTGAGAGATAAATCACTGAATGTCAAGTATTGTTGTTGTTGTGCCAGCCTACAGCAATGGCTCTATAAATCTCCAGGTTCTTCTTTGGAAAACACATCATGTGATTTCATTACAGCAAAGCAATGTTGTTTTGAATGAGAAAATCAAAAATAAATTGATGAATGCCTTGAAGCTGCAAACCTGTTTAACTGCCTCTTATTATGTAGGATTTCATTTGCATTCATGCACAGTTATTTTATAAACAAAGCACTTCAACTGTAAATGGGGGCTCCCTGTTAAGTATGCAGGCTTCTTTCAAAATACCTTCTAGGTGTTTTAATTCTCTGCAGTGGTGTCTATCGTCAATGCGTACAAAATAAAAGCTTTCTTTTGCTGTACATCTGAAAGAGCAAATTTATTTATCAGCTCCATTTTTACACACTGTCAGAAGAAAATGGTACATTTGTTTCTGTATTTTTATAGCTTATGAGAATGCGCTGCATGCAGTCTACATGATGATTGAAGGTAAAATGCAAACTCGCCTTTTCGTGAACATTGATCTGTAAAAGTTTACCATAGCTACTTGCTACAGATGAAGAATCTAAGTGAACCCTGTACTTATTCAGCTAAAGAATAAAAGACTTTGTTTCCAACTTGTGTCACAGCTGCACTATTTTACAGTAAAATGCCAAGAACTTTGGATATTATATACTCTCAGAAGGAATACCATTCATCAAGAACAAATTTAATGCAACATGCTGGACTCATTATGGCTTGTGGGATACAAATCATTTTTGCAAGCTTTAATGATAAATGAATAGTAATTTCTTACTATGTTAGCTGGGCCAACTTAATGTAACTTAATGTTCCATTAACTATTGCCCTTCCATTTTTACTGTGGCCAATTTAACTAATTCAGACCAGGTTAGGAACGTAGAAATAAGAAAACAGAAATAGGAAATGCCAATCGGCCCATCAAATGGCAGATCTTCTACTTTCAGTGCCACTTTCCCTCACTCTCCTCATGTCCTTGGCTATAATTAATAGCTATGATGTGCATTAGCTGCAAAATACTGGGTCACCCAATCTGTCCTGGAAGTCTCGTTGCCCAGACTGCTTTGCTATGTGCTGGCCAGGTTGACCCATTAGAAATACAGGCCAGCAGTTTTTAGAATGGCAGCATTTCCTGCCAGTAGCCAAAGGGTCAGTACTAACTGCCCCAAAACAAATAAACATTCTGAAGCAGCAAACCCTGTCAAAACGCTGGTGATGCTGTTTCTTTTTATTTATCTGGGATTGTGCTAGCTTTCCACTGTGGTTACCAGTGAACAAGCAAAAGAATCCCCTCATAAGTTGTCTATCCAAATGAATTGCTTACCTCAATTGTAGGACATCTTCAAGGTGCCTGCAGCCTAATCCTTCTCAGCCCAACGTTGAGTTTGTAAATTCACTGTCAGAAAGGGAAAATCAGAGTGAGTGGATGTAAACTCATGAGGAGAAAGGAATTGTGCAGTTTTGCTGACTTATCAGTACTTTAACTTGATAGTCAACACGCAGACACTGTTTGCTTACAACAAAATGCAGTCTAACAGGACAGTCTTTATTTCTATAAGCAACCTACTTGTCATCCATTAAGCATGTCGCTTTTATCAGTTGCCGCTAACTCCCGCCTCTGGCTTCTTCACACCTCTCGGTTTGGCACACACAGAACATATGGGGGAAATCCAGAGACTCATTAAAATTCCAACTGGCGTCTCATTGCATACACCCTTTTTTTGGCAACTCCACCAGTGCCAGCTTTCAAGTTTAAACCTCAGAGACTGAGGGAATTCAGTAAGTGTCTTCGTATCATCACAGAGTGGTCTCTGAAATCATTTCACCAGCTGTGTCAGGATTTCAGTTCAGAAAGAAAAATTTTAGAAAATTGTCTTAAAATATTTTCAGTATAGTTACCGCATTTTGATTTCTGTAAAAGCCCCTTGCTGAATTAACTTGAGCTTACATAAAGAAATACATACATGAGTTTGAAAAGTTGCAAGGTATTCTGGGTGTTCCGGTCTGGATCTTTGCGTGGGCTAAGGACCTTGTTTGCACCTTCCAAAATACTCTCATATATCTGCCCAGCACTTTTGTCTTTTACACTGTGCATTTTGCAAGTCATGATGGAGTATGTGAGGAAGTTGGATTTGAAGATGGGGAAGTTAAAAGGCCCAGCTTTGACTCTCCAGCACAGCTCCCAACATTATTTACGTGTCCCTTAAACCTCACCCCACACCCCCCTCATTTGGCCTCCATGTTCCCCAGCTATCCTCCATATCCACCCCCTCAGTACACACAATGTATAATTCTTAGGATTCCTTAATATGAATTATGATCAGGGGTAGGTCCTTTGGCGGAGCAGTCTTTAGGGACCATTTAATAAAATTATGGCTGATCTGCTTGCTCCAGATTCTTGTCAAACCTTGTAACCTTTCACCCCCTTGCTTATCAAGAATCTCTGAAAAAAAAATCAGGCTCCATTGCCATCAGTTTCAATAAAGTAGAGACACAGTAGAGTATCTCTTGGAGGACGCACTGTTGGGACGTAAAACCCAACAAAATGTTAAATTCCTTGAAAGCATGGTCTCAAACGGGGACAATATTTGGTGACAAATGTTTCCTTTTGGAGGTTCTGATAGTTTTTTTTTACTCATTTGTGGGATGTGGGTGTTGCAGGCTGGCCAGCATTTATTTCTTTCCATCCCTAGCTGCACTGGAGAAGGCGGTCGTGAGCTGCCTTCTTGAACCGCTGCAGTCCACCTGTTGTAGGTTGACCCACAATGCATTAGGGAAGGAATTCCAGGATTTTGACCAGGTGACAGTGAAGGAACGGCGATATATTTCCAAGCCAGGATGGTGAGTGGCTTGCAGAGGAGGGGAACTTGAAGATGGTGGTGGTGTTCCCATATATCTGCTGCCCTTGTCTTTCTAGATCGAAGTGGTTGTGTATTTGGAAGGTGCTGTCTGAGGATCTTTGGTGAATTTCTGCAGTGCATCTTGTAGATAGTGATTAAATACAGACAATAAACATCCTTGGAAATGTAATTTCCTGATTACAAAATGATCTATGTACTGCAGCGTTTATATTACAGAGTGTGCTAACTCAAAGGTGGCAGGCAAAGATGGCTGCACCGTCAATGCTGCACATAAGTGCCAGTTATGTCATACCACTGCGACAGAGTCTCCTTTGCCAAGATGCATGTGTGAGCATGTGCAGGTGAAATCAGGAAAAAAAGTTGTCTCTCCTACTTCAAACAAACTGTCTGTTCCAGCTACTATCAAAAGTTAGTAATTGCATTGGGTTATGTGATTTGAATTAGCTGGAAGCACAATGGATAGAGAGTTGGGTGCCTCAAATTATGAAGTGGGATTAAGTCCGTCATGAAGAAATTGATGAGTTATAAACATTAAATTTATGAAGAAATGAATTTGAATTCAATAAAAACAAAACAAAGTGCAAGAAGTGCACAGCATGACAGACAAAAGAAAGAATGAACTCTTCTAGACTTTTCTATTTTCCAGCTTCATAGTTTTTTCTTTTTATTGCCAACAGAAAATGAAATGATGATGTTTGTATGATTGAAAGTGTTCACACGCAGACTACATCACCACAGAGTAATGGAATGATCCTGTTTGCATTTTAAGTAGAAACTTGCTTGTTCTCCACTGAGAGTATTGTAATTATCTTCATTAGTTTTGTTGTTTTTACAGATTGTTTTTATATCCCCCTGGCTAGTTATTCTAAGAGGGGGCATTTTGTTCTGCCACAGTATAATGATGTCCCAAAAAGTTGATTTCAGTCAGCTGAAATTCAGGAAAAAAGATCATTTAAAAAAGGAGTAGAATTAGGCCATTCAGCCCATCAAGTCTGATCTCCTTACTAATCAAGGACCTATCTCTGCCTGTCTTAAACACAGTCAATGACGTGGCCTCTATAGCCTTCTGCAGCAATGAGTTCCATAGATTCACCACTCACAGACAATAAGAAATTCCTCCTCAACACAGTTCTAAAGGGTCATTGACTCTCTTATTAGAGGAAACATCTTCTGCTCATTCACTCTTTTCAGGCCTCTCAGTCTTCAAAAGGTTCAATGAGATCCCCCTCATCCTTTAAACTCCATTGAGTACAGACCCAGAATCCTCAACTGCTCCTCATATGACAAGCTCTTTATTCCCAGGATCATTCTTATAAACTTCCTTTAGATCCCCTCCAAGGCCATCACATCTTTTTTAGATAGAAGGCCCAAAACTGCTCATATTTTTCCATATGCTGTCTGACCAGAGCCTTATACAGCTTCATAAGCACATCTCTGCTTTTGTATTCTAACCCTCTTGCAATGATTGCCAACATTACATTTGCTTTCCTAATTGCCAACTGAAATTGCATATTAACCTTAAGAGAATTCTCAACAAGGACTGGCAAGTCAGATTTTTGAAGTCTTTCCCCCTTAGAAAATAGTCTATGCCTCTATTCTTCCAACCAAAGTGCATAACCGCACACTTTCCCATATTGTATTCCAACTGCCACTTCTCTGCCCACATTCCTAGCCTGTCTAAGTCTTTCTGCAACCTCCCCACTTCCTCAACACCACTTGACCCTCCACGTATTTTTGTGTCATCTGCAAACTTAGCAACAATATCCTCAGTTCCTTTGTCCAGATCGTTATGTTAACATATAACATGAATGGTTGTGGTCCCAACACTGATCCCTTTGGAACTCTACAAATCACTGGCTGCCATCCTGGGATTAAAAATAAAACCCTTTATCCCCACCCTCTACCTTTTGAGGAATTTGACTCTGCCCTGCAGTATGATTATCTGGGCAGTGCCATCTTTGTTCTTGGCAGCTACTGCTGCATCTTTTTATCAGTGCATTAGGTGCTGACCAGATTTTTGTTTTTACATTTTTATTGCATTTAGGCACCTTTGACAACAGCAAAGTAGGTCATCACAGCAATTACACAATTCTGATGAATGTAACGGTCATAGAGTCATACAGCATGGAAACTGACTTTTCAGACCAACTAGTCCATGCCGAACATAATCCCAAACTAAACTGGTCCCACCTGCTTTCCTTTGGCCCATATCCCTCCAACCCTTTCCTATTCATGAACTTATCCAAATGTCTTTTAAATATTGTAATTGTACCTACATCCACCACTTCTTCAAGAGGTTCGTCCCACATGCTAACCACCCTCTGTGTAAAAGATTTGCCTCTCATGTCTCTTTTATGTATTATCATATTATTTATGATTAATCAATACATTAAAAGCATTTCTGCATTTCAATACAGCATTGAATCGTGACTTTTGAAAGTATTTTTTAAAAAATTACAAGTTTAGAATGTTTCTGACACAATAGACTTGCCAGTGGTCACAAACTCTCAAGGTAGGTCCATCAGGGTAACCACAGCCCCTTGACATTCAAAGGTTTTACCATCACTGACTCCCCCAGCAACTTCCTGGGGGTCACCATTGGCCAGAAACTCAACAGGACTCACCATCTAAGCATGGTGGCTACAAGAGCAGGTCAGAGGCAAGGAACAACTATGGTGAGTAACTCACTTCCTACCTCCCCTGAGCCTGTCCACCATCATCAAGGTGCAAGTCAGGAGTGTGATGGAATACCTCACACTGGCCTGGATGGATGCTGCTCCAACAACACAAAAGAAGCTTAACATCATCCAGGACAAAGCATTCAAAACATTCACTCCCTCCACCACCGACGCTCAGTAGCAGCAGTGTTTACTATCTGCAAGATGCACTGCAGAAATTCACTAAAGATCCTCAGACAGCACCTTCCAAACCCATGACCACTTCCATCTAGAAGCACAAGGGTGGCAGATACATAGGAACATCACCACCCGCAAGTTCTCCTCCAAGCTACTCACCATCCTAACTTGGAATATATCGCCATTCCTTCAATGTTGCTCAGTCAAAATGCTGGAACTCCCTCTCTCAGGGCATTGTGGGTCAACCTACAACATGTGGACTGCAGCAGTTCAAGAAGGCAGCTCACCATGACCTTCTCAAGGTAACTAGGGATGGGCAAGAAACGCTGGCCCAGCCAACAATGCTTACATCCCATGAATGGATATTCAGAAAAGATTTAAGTTAACCACACGTACAAATGCTTATCACAATCCTGTGTTTATTGCCACCACCCATCCAAATATAAAATAACTGCAGCTTTTGAGTATTCCTGGTATACGATACACACTGCTATTCCCAATTCGTAATGATACAAGGACATATATTTTCCTTTCTAACTTTTATGCATTCAACAGTCTTGAAGGAGGAACTGCAGAGGAGATTTAACAGGATGTTGCCTGGTATGGAGGGAAGGTCTTATGAGGAAAGGTTGAGGGACTTGAGGCTGTTTTTGTTAGAAGAAGGTTAAGAGATGACTTAGTAGAGACATACAAGATGATCAGAGGATTAGATAGGGTGGACAGTGGGACCCTTTTTCCTCGGATGGTGATGGCTGGCACGAGGGGACATAGCTTTAAATTGAGGGGTGATAGATATAGGACAGATGTCAGAGGTCGCTTCTTTACTCAGAGAGTAGTAAGGACGTGGAATGCCCTGCCTGCAAAAGTAGTAGACTCACCAACTTTAAGGGCATTTAAATGGTCATTGGATAAACATATGGACGATAATGAAATAGTGTAGGTTAGATGGGCTTCAGATTGGTTTCACAGGTAGGCGCAACATCGAGAGCCGAAGGGCCTGTACTGCGCTGTAATGTTCTATGTTCTATGGTCTTTTTTGGAATCCTACGATTGGCTTATTTTTCTCCTATCCACCCTCTGGGAGAGTGGCCAAGCAGCTGATGTTCGTTCAGTTTTATGTTGGAATGTACAATTTAGACCACGGCCAGTATCATCTGCTGGTTAATGAGAGGTTGGCAGCTGGAGTGGTAGTGAATGATACTTTCACTCAAGGGCAGGATGGTTCTCTGTGTGTGATCTTGTGCTATCCAGCCAATCAAAACGCTGTATGTGTGAGGAGTGCGGAAACCATGTTGCTAGGACATGCAGGAAGTCAAACCTTTATGGAGTCAAAGTCCGGCTGCCATATTTAAAGGACATCAAGCAAGGTATTCATTCACAGCAAACCAGGAACGTCACACTCGGTCTAGCACTGATCTTCTGAATGTTCCACTACTCATTACCTCCCCCACAACTCAACTTCCTCTCCACCCTCTGCATCTTACTATTCAGGCTTAGAGCAATCCAGTGACCCCCTCACTCAGCCTGTCCCTTTCCCAGAGATGGCCACAGGACGCTTTTTCCTTGGACCGGCTTCCTCTTGGACAGAGACAGCTGTGGTGAAGAGTCCCAGTGGGACCCACAGAAAAACTTGGGTCTAGTGCAGAAAGAGGATGCATGATCTGCTAAGCTCAACCAGGCTAACACTGAAAAACGCAATTGCACCATAGCTAGCAGGAGGCAGTGTTACCTACAGGGTTGTATTGACCCAACATCTTATATGCCTGAAGTGATCTGTGACAAAGTTGTTGTGATCGATATTACGTGAAGCTCTCCCTCTCTCCTTGAGTAGAAGCCCTGTATGTAGCATCTCCATGAAGCCCATCCTGGAGTACCATACAGGAGTTCATCTCTCATTGATCCAGCCATGTGTATGGATCTGGAGCATTGGCTCACTAGGTGGATGCCATGCCTGTGCGTGTCCCCTCAGTTACTCACAATTGAGATTCCCTCCATCACACTTTCAAAAAAACACATTCAAGAAGCACTTGCCTTAGCCTCAGATGTTTCACGATTACAAATATACAATATTAAAGTAAAAGTAGCCATTTGGCCCCTCAGGCCTGCTCTCCCATTCAACAAGATCGATCCATTTGTGTTTGAATTCCACTTTCTGATGTGCCCCCAATTAACCTTAAATTCTGGTTAGCCAAGAGAATCTATCTACCTCTGACTTCAAGATATTTAATGACCATGCCTCCGTTGCTTTCCAAGGCAAATTATGTGTAAATGGATTCTCCATGATATGTTGAGATACACAATTTTCTGTCTCTCTGGAATATTCGTAGCAGCATGTTTTTTTTTAAATTTTGCTGTTTTTAAAATTGGAGTAAATTAATGTCGCACATGCTAAGAGGGTTCTGTTAAATAGAGGCTCATGTTTTGAAAAGTGCTCTGACTTTAAAGCAGGGGTATAAAAAACCCTGCAGCAGTCATTCTGCTTGGAGCAAAATCTACTTTTCCTGCCTTCCCTTATTAGTTAAGGGAAGCATGACCTGTACCAGAGATTACACTCTGTAACTCCCTGTTGATTTTTTGGTGTCCCCATTTGGTACTTTAGAAATACTACACAAAATATTTGACTTATATCTGATCTTTCTTTGAAAAATGCCTCTTACATTTATTCACTTTTTGAAAAAAAACACAAATTAAGCACCATGTCTCTGTACAAGAATGATAACTTGCTTATGTCTTATTCAGAAATATGATGTGGAGGTGGCAGTGTTGGACTGGAGTGGACAAGGTCAAAAATCACATGACACTTGGTTACAGTCCAACAGGTTTATTTGACAACATAAGCTTTTGGAGCCCCAGTCCTTCTAACACCTAAAGAAGGAGTGAGGCTACGAAAGCTTGGGCTTTCAAATCAACCTGTTGGACTATAAGCTGGTGTTATGTGATTTCTGACCTTATTCAGAAATAGCTGTTGCAGTTATTTTAGAGAACAAATCAACATTCTCTCACTTTCCTGAACGCTAACGGTAGGCTATTAACACTCTTCTGAAAAGGCAGCTTATCTTGTATGAAGTAAGAATTTTGTGAATAGAAGTTTACCTTTGCCTTATATTTCTGATAGTCCTGGAGCAACAATGATCAAGTCATGGACATACAATTGATGAAATATCTGTTTTACCTTGAGCTCTATTGGAATATTAGCTGGTCAACAATATTATTTGTTTAATAAAATGCATCAGAGATTTACCAGATCCCTATATAGCTTGGTATAAATATGTTTTACAGCTTCTAGAAATAGAGCAGTTTCCAGACATTGGAAATATATCCCTTTTCTGCACCCATATCATGTTTAGCATTCGCTAAGCCAGGGTCAGCTGAGGGTTGATTCATTACTTTCAAGCAAATTCCATCCACATATATATCAGCAGACTGCAGAATTTTTCAAATTGTCTTTTTGACTAAAAACAGACAGTTGTTGCAAAATGCTGTGTAACAGGAATGAAAACAGACATATTTCACAGTCATCAACTTTCATTAAAACGATTAGTTAATGTTGATGTTGACAACTCAGATGGCAGATGGAATTACCCCTGACCTGCACTAATGGCAGAAACTTAATCTGAGCAGAATTAAACTATCCTAAAAATCTCCCCAATATTCATATTTTGTAAAAGAATACCTGCACAAGTGCCAGTCATCAGCCGATAAATTAATTTTGCTGATACAGCTTTTGTAAAGACATTTTTGCTATGTTAGAATAATGATTTGTTGCATTGATATGATTCTAACAGTGATCTCAAACTAATGTTTAGGCTGAAGATGTTTTCAGGCGAAACAAAATTGCAGTCTTGAGATCAAATCAACATCTGTTGTGATGAAGAGTCACCGGACTCTACCCACAGATGCTGCCAGACCTGCAGAGTTTCTCCAGCAGTTTCTGTTTTTGTTTCAAATCTGCAGCATCCGCAGTTCTTCATGTTGACTTACTTAACTGACTTTCATAGAAAACTGAACATAATCCCAAAATAAGAGTAAAAATCTAGGAGTCCTTTTATAATAAAGTAACTGATTTATTCAGAGCCCATAATTCCTATCAGCAGAACATCAAGATTGTTTTTCTGCTTTTAGTTCTCTGATTTGTCAATGGTCTTTATCTGAATTTACTTACATCAGAGTCAGTTCTTATACTAATAATTTATCAGAATAGAAATATTGCAAAAGGCAAAGGTGCTGAGAGTTCTTTTTTATTACAACATTAAGATAGCATCCTTTGGCATCAGACATTGTTTCTAAATTTCACAACTGGCAAGTACAGCTGAACATGGCCAACATGGAACTTAATCTCTTGCGTTGTTTGGTCAGTCATGGATTGTTTGTTGAAAAAAAACTATACACTGCTGACCTCTGTTTTAAACAATAATATGGGTGTTTATTTTGTGTACACCGGACACTTAATCTCCTGGGATTGCATTAGAGCTGACAGCCCAATGTTAATCAATTATTATTACAAGTTGTCAGCAGGATTAGGAAAAAATGTTGATTTGCTAATGAGATTAACATAGGGTCAGGAGATGATCTTGTTTGCTGAGCATGAAATATTAACTATATTAAACATTGCTTTAGGTGGGTGAGTGGCAACTGTAACTGTGTGAATCTCATTTCATTTTCTCTTCCTTCCTGGCTAACTTTAATTTTTTTCTTTACGACTTGTCCTCCTTCCCATCCATAGAAGAATGTGTGTGCTGTTCGTGTTTTTACCTTTAACTGATGGAAAGGTTGGCCTTTTGAGGGAATGTTTCCTTGCCAGTGTTCTGAGAGCTGCATTTACCAGTAGCATATGGGGAAACTCCGAGGTCTGGGTTACTCACATGCTGTGGCATGCTGTTTGAGAGGTAGGGGAGGACTGGGAGGAAGCATTTCTACTTTTCCTGATCCACCAAGTGATGTAAAGGCCTTCACCCTGATACCATTTGTGTGTCAAGGCATCTGCAATATTTCTAAAGGCTTGGGCAAACAAGCCGGCCACAGATAAACCTACAAAGCTGATTAAGTTTGAGGTTGCCAGACTTGTTAATGTATTTAAAATTTCAATCCATCCCCAGAGAGCAAATTGGCTGCCTGACCTTTCTCCCAGCTTCATAAAGTCTGGAAGACAGTAGATTGATACTGGCTTCCCAATATGCTCAGAATCTTTACCCATTTAAGACTCTCCCTGCAACCAGTCCCATCTTTACCCATGTTAAAAATCACACCATTATTATTCTGTAATATCCAGAGAAGATCTATCGCACAGAACAGGCGGCACAGTTTGCTGCACTCAGTAAATGATCTGAAACTCCCCCCATGAAGTATTAAGAGAAATTATAAACATATTTGGGCAACTGCAGAGAAGTTGTAAAATTGTATTGCTGTTCATAGATCACCATATCAGTTTTAAACACGTGGACACAGGAAAACAGTGAGACTTCATTCCTCTGGTCCTCAGCACAACAGTGGGCAGCAAGGCTTTGCCATCAGCCCTGGTACAGCACAGTCTTGTCTGCTGCAGTTCAGGTGGTGTTCCACCCTTCCACCCTTCATAAATGTACTTTGCCAGGTCTTGTTTGACTGGGCATGCATTCAGAAGTACAATATGTGATACACGCCCTGTCAGTCTCAATCTCCTCTCTGTCATGATGTCCTGTACACACCTCTGACCACTCAGTGCAAGGAATCTTACATTGGCACTAGTGGTGATAGATGACAACTTTCTTTGCTATTTTTTTCCATATCTCACTGCACATATTTCAGCTGGTACTGTAATGGACTTGCAAAGTTGAAGCCTCACGGTTGTGTTGATGGTGTTGGAACTATTGGAGTACCTTTGTTGTTGTGCTGATTCTTGCCTGGAGAAGTGCTTCCTCAGTAAGGGAAGAAGTCGCCATTGTCAATATTCTGTTGCCTGAGTGTGATGAGGGTGTCTGTGAGATGCCTTGTTGTCACCCGGACATCAACGACTTGGTCTTCTAGGTTAATGCGTAGACCAACTTTGGCACTGTTACTTAATGCAGCAGCTGGACTCACGGTGTAACGCTTTGAAGATGTTTACGTAGTTCTCAGGGATGCCATACTGACTTGTGAAATACCAGAGTGACTGCAGGCTTCATCATCATCAGCTTTATCAATTTTCCGAGAAGGCTTTCAATAACATCCATCGGCAGAAAAATACAGTCATACAGGTACTTAAAACTTGAAATGCTAGCTGTTACTCAGGTTTGAATCAGGTTTGCAAGATAGCCAAAATGTTGACTTAACTCGGCATCTTCATCGAAGGAACGTGATATTCCAATCAGTATTTGTGGAGGGAGAAAGGTATATTGATATTTTGGCAGACCTTCTTTCTTCTTCAGAACCTAATTATGCTCAAAACGTTAACTAAATTTTTCTGTACAGCTGCTGCGGTGCAAACAGCTGTGTATTTCCAGCACATTTGCTTTTATCAATTCTGATTTGAATCACTTGACAGATGGTGGGCAAATTCTCAATGTCGGATTCTTAGCATTTAAGTTTACTTTTATAAGTATATACAGAGCCATGTTCATATGAACAATATTTGTTCTACTTCACAGAGATTCAACTTAGCAGTAATTAGTTTATTAAACCATCACAATTTAGGGTGTCATTAGTTACAGTCTATATTTCTAATACCATTATATTTTTCTTGACAATGTAATGAATTTGTGTTTGTTATTTTAGAGAATTGTAATGTTGTAAATCTCCTACCATGATGCAGATTGATACTGTATCATCGAATGGGAAAGAAAGCAAGTAATAATTCATTATTCATTGAAACTGTAAGATGGAAGTATTTATGCTCCTATCACACTTGGCTTGAACCAACTGTAATTTTATATTTTATTTCCTATTTCCATGTTGTGCTTTCACAAAACACTAATTTACTTTCAGGTTCTGCTTTAAAAAGAATGGTATAAGGCTGCCATATCATAGAGCAGGAGTAAAATTAAAACCTCTCATCCTTCAAGGATATGGCGTGGTCAGAAATTTAATACACATACTTTCACATGTATGTGTTTATTCCATCTCAATCGTTGTATTTATATTCTCCTCTTAAACCGTGATGATGAGGATTTAATTACTTTGGACTTGGAATTGTCTTTTGTTAACAGAGATGGATCATGTTAAAATTTGAAATTCATTTTGTTTTCCATATTGTTTCAAGAGACTGGGAGGCTGGGTGGAGCCAGTCACATTGTGCGCACTGTGTTGAATTGGCTGGCCATTGCAGTCACCCTCCATTGGAGCATTTTTCTTACAGAAGCTGAGATTGGGAGAAGAGGCTGCTCCCCCAACCCCAAACAAGGTGTGCTACCATTTTCCACGTATTTTCCACATTGAAGCCCCAATTGTCCAATGATTTTGCCATTTTGAAAATTGGCTGAGTGCCCCCTTCTACCACATTGGCAGGCCGTCAGCTAATTGGAAGTGGCTTCCCAGCGGCAGCCCTGGTGGGAATTTTAATCTAATAGATGTAGAACTGCAATTTAAGGTGATTGGAAGAAGGTATAGGGGAGATGTCAGAGGTAGGTTCTTCACACAGAGAGTGATGGGTGTGTGGAATGCGCTGCTGGCAGGGGTAGTAGAGTCAGATACTTTAGAGACTTTTAAGCGACTCTTGGATAGGCACATGGAGGATAGTAAAATGTAGGGTATGCAGGGTTGATTGATCTTAGTAGGATAATAGGTCAGCACAACATCGTGGGCCGAAGGGCCTGTACTGTGCTCTACTGTTCTGTGGAGATAGTAGGAACTGCCGATGCTGGAGAATTTGAGACAACAAGGTGTAGAGCTGGATGAACACAACAGGCCAAGCAGCATCAGAGGAGCAGGAAAGCTGACGTTTCGGGTCTAGACCCTTATTCCGAAAAGTTTTATGTTCTATGTAACAAAGAGGAGGCTGTGGGCTGGAAAGGCAGATCCCGCAGTTGTGACAGTTCCCCTGATGCGGGTTCCTCTCTGGCTCTTTTACTAATTTTACTAATGTTCTTACTTCCTGCATTCCTAAGTGAGGCTGCCGAGATTTCAGAACCTTCAGGTTTGCAGTATCAGGAGCCTGCTGGTGAGTCCGCTTGTGGTAAAATTGCTAAGGGAAGGCTCTGGAACAGCTCGTTATTCCTGATATCAGGTTATCCCCACTCACCTCAAAATTTAACCCTGTGTCATTTTGAAAGTCATTTAAGAATCTCAAATATGATTATTTTTTCAAACCATAGATGTCGAACTGCAATTTCTCAAAAAGTTGCCCTGAACCCCTGCAAGCTGACAGAGTTCTTTGTGTCAAATTCTTGGAATGGGGCTATTATTGGTAAGGCTGAAATTTATTGCTCACCTCTAAGGCTACTATTGGAGCTAGACTGTTGACCACATTAGCATGGGAATGTCAGTCTGATGGGTTTCCTTCCATAAAGTAAGTTCCTACAATACACCAGTCATTAAAAAAAAAACTGGTGTTATATTTAAAGAGTGAATTTACATAATGAAGCAGCCATTTTGGATTTGATACTCTCAGTCTCTTGGGTGATTATTCCAGGTCTCTGGTTATAAGTCCATAAAGCAACCAGTCCATTACTATGGTGTTTGTTTACAATGTTTACAAATGATTTCAATGCTTGAATACTTAGATCAGAACATTCCACTTTCGGGATGTAAAACAGTGGAAGCAGATGGAAAGGAAAGTGGGCACTTGATCTGATGGTGTCCATTTATACCCCTATTAAATTGACACGCCTGCCCTTAGATTCTAAGAATATTGACTTCTTTGTAGATTTACAGTTGACCTTTGCATTTCGTGTGCAGTCAGCAGTGGTTGTCAGTTGGATTTATAAATCTTTTCCATGTGTAAATGCTTGGAAGTTTGATCCTCACCACCTGTTGTCAGTCTGTAGAAATACGTGGCTTTCAGCCTCGTTCTAATATGATACAGCACCGAAGGGAGTGAATGCTCAAGATGATAGATGGTGTGAATCAAGTGGGCTGCTTTGTCCTGTGTAGTGCCGAGCTTCTTGAGTGTTGTTGGAACTGCACTCATCCAGGTAACGAGAGAATTTCACCACATCCAGACTTGTGCCTTATAGATGCTGGAACAGGCTTTGAGGAGTCAGGAGGTGACTTACTACTGCAGAGTTCTGAATGTCGTACTGTATTTTGCATACACTTCATATGGGTTGGTCCCGTTCAATTTCTGGTCAACAGTAACTCTCAGGATTTTGATGGTGCGAGATTCCGTGATGGTAATGTCATTGAATGTCAAGGGAAGATAGATTCTGTCTCGTTGGAGATTGTCATTGTCGGGCACTTGTGTGATGCAAATGTTACTTGCCACTCACTTATCAGCCCAATCCTGAATATTGTCCAGGACTTGCTGCATTTGCCTATGGACTGCTTGAGTATCTAAACAGTCATGAATGGAATCATAAGCAAATGTTCCTACTTGTGACTTTTATAATGGAGGCAAGGAATCAATGAAGGAGCTGAAAATGGTTGGGCCTAGGACACTAACCTGAGGAACAAGAGCTCTTGTGGTGCACTGGTATAGTCCTACCTCTGAGCCAAGATACCTGGGTTCTCGTCCCCCTTTCTCCAGGGGTGCATAATAACATATGTGAACAGGTTGATTAGAGCAAAGAAATACCCTGAGAGTCATAGGAACAGGAGTAAGTCATTTGGGCAAACTTTAAGGTGATGGGTAGGAGGTTTACAGGGGATTTGGACAAAACGTTTTTCACCCAGAGGGTGGTAGCAATCTGGAATGCACTGTTTGGGAGCCCAGAAGAGGCAGGAAACCTCACCTTAAAAAAAAAACTTACATGGATATGCAGTTGAAATATCGTAACATTCAAGATAATGGGCCCAATACTGGAAAGTGGGGTTAATGTAGGTAGGTTGGCACATACTCAATGGGCTGAAAGGCCTATTCTGTGATGTATGACTCCAACTCTTTTAGTTCAATCTATAAAGCCTGCCCTAGCATTTGAAACAATTCTGGCTGATCGAACACTTCAGTGTTTGCCATTGATAGTGAAAAATCTATCAATTTTTACCTTAAATGTACTTAAATACTGAACTTCCACAGTCCTCTGTGATAGAGAATTTCAAAGGTTCAAAATCCTCTGAGTTAAACAAAATTACGCTCATCTCAGAGCTGCGTGGCATCCTCTTTATTTTTAAATTAGGTCCCTGATTCTAGACATCCTAGCCTTGTAGTGTTGGCTCTTGATTTCCCATTGCCTCCAGTTTTGCTAGGACTCCTTAAATCCCTATTGTATCAAATATTGCCTGAACAAAATTGCTGCCTTCATGCTGCCTGACTTCCCTCTTGAATTCTGTTCTTTGTCCATGTTTGGACTGCTATTTGTGGGCAAGACGTAACAGGGCAATTTTCTACATTGCCAGGTAGATGCCAGTTTATTCATTGTGTTGGTACAGCTTGGTTCGGGTGCGGCTAGTTCTGGAGCATGTCTTCAGTACTGTTGCTGAAGTGTTGTCAGGGCCCATGGCCTTTGCAGTATGCAGTGCCTTCAGCCATTTGTTTGTTGTCATCTTGAGTGAATTGGCTGAAGGCTGGATTCTGAGATGTTGGGCACCTCAGAGGAGACCAAGATGAATCATCTACTTGGTATACTTGGCTGAAGCAGCCTGCAAATGCTTCAACCTGCCTTTTGCATTGATTTTTTGGACTCCTTCTTCATTGAGGGGGCGGATATTTGTGTACCCGTCTCCTCAACTGAGTTGTTTAATTATCCAACTCTACTCAGACAGGACTGTAGAAGCTTAGATCTGGTCCATTGGCTGTGGGATCACTAAGCTCTGTCTACGGCATGCTACTCATACTGTTCCCGTTGTAGCTAGTTGAGTGATGTAGCTTCACCAGGTTGACACCTCATTTTTAGGTGTCCCTGGTACTGATCCTGGCATGTCATCCTGTACTCTTCATTGAACTAGGGTTGATTACCTGGCTTGATGGTAATGGTAGAGTGAGGAATATACCAGGCCATAAGGTTGCAGATTGTGGTTGAATATTATTTTGCTGCTGCTGATGGCCCATAGCACCTCATAGATACCAAGAGTTGCTAAATCAGTTCCATATTTATCCCATTTAGCACAGTGATAGTACCATAATATCCTCAGTCCAAAGGTAGGATTTTTATCTCCACAAGGATTGTAAAGTGGTCATTCCCAGAAATACTGTCATGGATAGACGTATCTGGTACAGGCAGATTTAATTCGGTGAGGTTAAGTACATTGAGTCCCCCTGTTGGTTCTTTCACCGTCTACTGAAGACCCAGTCTAGCAGATATAACCTTTAGGACTTCGTCAGTAAAGATACTACCACGTCACTCTTGATGATGAGCATTGAAGTTCCCTACCACATTATATTATACTATTTATTCCTGTCATCCTCGGTGTCACCCGCACATAGTGTTCACCTTTGAGGAGAACTGATTCATCATTTGAAAAGTGTGGCTATGTGGGTGAGGAGAGAGAATAGCAGTAGGTAGTAATCAGCAGGAGGGTCCTATGTTTGTCCTGATACCATGAGACCTCATGGAGTCCTAAGTCAATACTGAGGACTCCCACAGAAACTCTTACCCATCTGTGTACCACTGTGCTGTCACCTCTGGTGGGTGTGTTGTGACAGGAGATGTAGGATGATGATGCTGGTGTCTGGGACATTGTTGGTAAGGTATGAGTATGTGAGAATGATTGTGTGAGCTGTTGTTTGATTAGTCTGTGCAACTGCCCTCCTAATTTTGACAAATCCCAACTGTGTAAGATCAGGAGAGCAGTGTATGCCAGTGTCTTTTCCAGTGCCTTGTTAATGTTAGGTGGTCCATATGGTGTCATTCCTTTTATCAGACTTTGTTGTGGTTTGATTTGACTATGTGGCTTGTTTGACTATTTCAGAGGAAAACATCTTTGCTTAGGATTTGGAGTCACAGATCAGCTCAGCCAGGTGAGGACAGCAGATTCACCTTGCCTGAAGGACATTAGTGAATCAGATGGAGTTTTATGACAGTTAGCAAAAGTTTCACAGTTACCACCAGCTTTTAATTCCAGATTTAATTATTAAAATTAAATTAATTTCACCATCGATGACAATACTGTAATGCCAACATCTCAAAAAAAGCAGGGCATTTGGGAGCAACAACGTTTGCTTTGCTCTAGTCTGAAAGATGAGCATTCACCAGTAATTTTCAAATTTTGTCCTTTAGTTAATTTTGTGTACGTGCTATGATTGTACCTCTTTAATCCTGTAGACTTTAATTGTGTTAGCATGTTTATGATGTTGTACTTTGTTGAATGCCTTTTGAAAATCCACATGCACAATATCAACTGCATCAAAACTCCTAATTACTTCATCAAAGAACTCAATTATGACCATTCAAATTGTCACATCATGAAAGCAGGAGATCTACACTTCCAATCCTGAATCATTTTTCTGATGAATATTTCATATAAATCAATCAAATGATTGATAGCTTGGCTGAGAAAGCAAATGGTTTGAAAGGTTTTCATCTGTCCTCAGTTTAACTGATTATTGCTCATTGTTTTGTAAAAATATGTAATTTGATTCCATTTTTTTGGTCTCAAAGAGCTGTATTTGCAACTAACTGAATCTCAGC
This sequence comes from Rhincodon typus, assembly GCF_021869965.1. NCBI lineage: Eukaryota > Metazoa > Chordata > Chondrichthyes > Orectolobiformes > Rhincodontidae > Rhincodon > Rhincodon typus. Next base: position 46,467,075 of record NC_063341.1, read on the forward strand.
GCTGTCTTCTTTATTGCATTTGAGAAAGATCTTCGTGTTATTAATGATTCAAATGGTGAAAAATTCACATTTCTGACTTCTCAAAGATGAACCTTGGCAAAAATAAAACCAACTGTTTGAAATCATTTGGTCAAATGTTCCACTTTCAAGCAGCAATTGAAATATATTTCTGAATTCATATAATTGTTGTTTCATCAGCTGATGATCCCTGACAAGTGTAGTACTGACCTGTTTTATGCTTTTTAATGTTTAACCTTTGTTTTAATATTTATGCTCAGCATTCGATTTACATTTATGCTTATTACAGGAAAGAGTGGCAGCTCTGGAGAATGGAAATGTTTCCACATTCTGAACTAAGATATAGCCTCTTGTCAAATGATGTGCAGCTTGAAGCCTTAAAAGGAAACGTACTTTCTTTCAGCTGCATATTGAAAGAATGAAGATAAAATAGAATTGAAGCAGAATGCTTCCAATTTTGTCTAATGCAGTCTTAAATCTATTTGAATAATTAGAATCCAACCTTACACATTTGAAAATTTAAATGTCCTGGAGTCCACTGTCCTCTGCCCCTTCCTCCTCCACAATCACTACCTTTCCTTTCATTAAATTTGCTTAATAAAAATATAACTATGTTATCTCTATGGGGAGGTGATGGCCTTGTAGCATTATCTCTGGACTGTTAATCTAGAGATCCAGGTAATGTTCTGCCACCCTGGGTTCCAGTCCCACCACAGGAGATGGTGGAATTTGAATTCAGTAAAAATCTAGAATTATGAGTCTAACGGTAACCATGAATCGATTGTGGAAGAACCCATCTGGTTCACTAATGCCCTTTAGGGAAGGAAACTGTCATCCTTACCTGGTCTAGCATATATGTGATTCCATGCTAACTCATATCCTCATCCATCCCAATGGCACTACATATCCTCCATGTCAACTCCTTCCCTCCATTCTTCCCCAGTAGTCCCTCATAACCTCCAAGCTAACACATGCCCCTCCATATATCCCTTGAGCTCCTTAGAGACCTATGCCCAAGTTAGTGCCAAGTTCTCACAACCCGTGTCCACATCACTCTTTCCTCTCCAGGTAAACTCACCCAATATCCAACGGAGGTATCTCAGGAACCATGCCGAGATGTAACATTTTTCTACATACCTTTTGTAGATTTCACTAATCAAAAAAGAAACACTCATTGATAAAAGCTTATTCAATATATTTAAATCCACTTGATTACTTAATCCCTTTAAACAAATTTATACGAATAATCTCACATTAAAAGTTGCTCATTCTTCAGTAAATGTGTGATGTTGACAATCAAACTATAAACTTAAAATACCCCCTCTGTGCTAATGATAGATTGTGGAAGCAGACAAGTAATATGAGTGAAAGCTCCTCAGGTTCTGTCAATGAACAGCTATGGAAACTGCAAGCATCATTTTGTTTCAACTCAGAGACACAAACAGGCTGGTTTTGTTTACAATTTAAAGGGGACAGCAGAATGAAACAGCTTGGCAGTTCCATGGCTGTTAACTGCCACTTATGAGCGTTCTGTCTAGTGTAAATTAAATCCTATCAACCACACTGTGCTGTAAGACTCTTCTGTGAAAATTGGGTCAGTTTGAGCTCAGTAAAGAATTCAAATGACCCTGCTGAAATCGGGTTTCTCTCATATTGTAGACAAGTCCTATTGTTGTTTCCCTGCCAGCAAAAGTAGAATCTGTTGAGAATAGGTAAGGAACCTCTAGATCCAGGATTTGGTTAAGCCACAAAATCTCCATATGTCTGTTAAAATCAAAGTCACAGTCTGTGAATTAAGGTGGTCTGAAGAGCTTTTCTTCATTTGTGAATTTTACAACTGTAAAATAGTTATTGTCTTTCTTGGAATTAATTAAAAAGAAAACATCCTAATTAAATATGGGTTTACTGGGAAATTAACATTTTCCCACATGGCAGGTAGTGCCAATGAGAAATCAAGTCTAACTGGAGCAGATGGAGAATAAAAGCCTCTGTTTGTCCCACTGCGGATTAGTGCATTAATGTATTCTACCATTAGGACCATCAATAATTATGTTTCCTAATAAAATATTTAGTAAAATAGCTGGGAAATGTTTTCTATTACGTTTGCTGAACCACAGAATACAATATACGATTTCTGCTATTGATCTTTATATTGCTAATTTGGTGGAGTTATTGTTGTGAGAACAGATTTTAAAGTAGCTATTAACAGAAAACAAAAAGGGAAATTGGATAAATGGGCATATCACAAATTATTGCTCTGATACAGAAACTTTAATTAAAATATTGGCACGTTGCAACAGTGGCAATTACCTGTCGAGCTGTGACTCTGGATTGCTATTGCCAAATGTGTCATTTTAGAATTTTAATGGCTGCTTTGCTAACACCTCAACAGGGATTGAAACCTTCTGGTTTATCACTGTACAGCTGTAACATAAGTGATGAAACCACATATTGTATCAGCAAAGCACTGAAGTGGACCTGGAGTCTCTTTAGATAGGGATAGAATTGAAATTGCTTTGATTTGCACAGCTTGACATTGAAAATACATTCAGTGGCCACATATTATAGAAATCCTGCATGAAATAGAAAAAAATAGATGTCACTTTCCTTTATTTCCATTGATTTTATTTTATAGTGAATTATAATTTTTATATCACAGTTATGGCCATCACTTGAAATGTTTAAAATCATTTGAAATTACATGAGCAATTTTCAGTCAGTAAGATTGAACTTAATGTGAGAAGTTGAATAAAAAGTTCCTGCAGTGATGCTATTCTGTCCCTTGGTGTCTTTCTCATGCTTTATTATGATGCAACTTGTAAACATTATTCCTGTGAATCAATTGGCAGAGCATTAAATACTCTTAAGTCTTTGCATTGAGTTACCCGTTCAACATTGTTTCATTTTAGACAGTTTTTTTCAAAGCTTATTTCTCTTTTTTTTATTCATTCATAGGATGTTGGCATCACTAGCTAGGCTAGCATTTATTACCCATCCTTAATTGCCCAGAGGGCAGTTAAAATTCAAACATGTTGTTGTGAGTTTGGAGTCAAATGTAAGCCATACTGCGTGAGGACATTGGATTTCCTTCCCCAAAGGTCCTTAGTGAACCAGATGGGTTTTTGAGAACAATTGATAGTGGGTACATAATTGCAATTAGGTTAGTTTTTAACTCTAGATTTTTATTGAACTTGAAGGTCATGATCTGCCATGGTGGAATTTTTACACATTTCCCCAAAGCTTTAGCCTCGATTACAAGTTTGATGATAATACCATAACACAACTGCCTCCTCTTTATGTCACAATTTCTGTTTTTATAAGTCATTACAGGCCATCATGTGTCAGTTAATGTTGATATGATGTTGTGTCCAGTGACCCAATCGCCACCTTCCATTCCCTGAGATTCTCTTACATTTGCTGTTCCCTGCCTGAACTTCCCTCTCGCCCCTTCCCTGCCCAACTCTCCATCTCGCTATTTTCCTGCCCTTATGAACCTGCTGTTGTTTTACGCTAAGACCCACTTGCTCACAGTTCCTCTTTTTTAAGTCGAGTCCTGAAGGATGTAAGATTCCCAAGTGAGAAATAAGGTACTGTTCTTCCAGCTTGTGCTGAGCTTCATTGGAGCACTGCAGCAAGCCCAAGACAGAAATGTTGGCCAGGGAACACAGTGGCAGGCAACCTGAAGCTGGGTCATTTTCACAGTACAGAGTACGTGTTCGACAAAGCATCAAACTAGAGGAGATCACACTTTGAACACCGAAAGCACTAGATTAGGTTGAGTGAAATGCAAGTAAATCACTGCTTCACCTGGAAGTAGTGTCTGGGGCTTGGAGAATGAGGAGGGAGGAGATAAACAATGTTACACCTATAGAGATTGCGAGGGAAATTGCCATGGGGCTGTTGGGGGTGTCGGGGGGGAGGTGGTCATGGGTGTTGGGAATGGAGGAGTGGACAAAGGTGTCCTGGAAGGCTGACAAGGGAGGGGAGGGGAATAAGTGTCTAGTGGTGGCATTTTGGTGGAGGTGGTGGAAATAACAGCTAATGATCTTTTAGATTTGGGTGCATGTGGGGCGGTAAGTGGGAGGGAAGGGATGGGGTGACAGCAGAAAGGGTTGGGAATGGCTGAGAATCCTCTCGATCATGGTAGAGGGGAATTTTTACTTGAGGAAAAATCTGCAAGTTTCTGAGGGCTCCCTGCAGAAGATGGCATCATCAGAACAGATGTGAAGGAGATGGAGGAACTGGGAGAATAGAATAGAGTCTTTACAGAAAGCAGAATGTGAAGATGCACAATCCAGGTAACTGCAGGACTCCGTGAGTTTGTCATGGATATCGGTGGCCAGCCTATTCCCCAAAATGGAAGCAGAGATTTTGAGGAAAGGAAGGGAAGAGTCAGAGATGGACAAGATTAAGGTGAGAGCCGAGTGGAAATTCAAAGTAAAATTGAACCTTACTGTGATTTTAACTTTGGTTTTAATAGGGAAATGTGATTCGCTTCAGGTCAATTTATTTATAGTTGCAATATTTAGGAACACGACTACAACTTTACCTGAGGATTACTTAAACACTTAGTGTAAAAGTGATTGACATTTCTTTTGGATGGTGAATCAATACTATCCTTTGTTCCTCTGGGGCCTAGCATTCACTCCAGACCACCCTGGTAAGTGAAGTGAAGATTAGCCTTCTGTTGCCAATGCTGTGACACAGAATCTGTTTTGGCAGACTTCATTTGGTTCCTGATGAATATAAGCCTCCAGTATAATTCTGTGTTGGCATTAAGCCTGGCGGCCTCACACACTTCAGGAATAGCTGGTGTGGAAATTTGAAATGTCACATGGCTGCAGTAGTAGCATCTCTTCTTGGAAAGGATTAGTGAGAGTTGTACTCCAAACCATGTTGTTCTACATGTGACCTAGAAAATCTTGATGCTGACACGCAAGTGTTCCGGTTTACTTCACTTCGTATTTCCCGAACCTCAAAAGCACTCAGTGCCTGATCAAGAATCCTGGCATCACGAAGCAAGCCCACTGGAAGCCCCCTTTCCCCTGCTGCCAACCCCTAGTAACTGCCCATCCTTTGCAATCTCAACTCCATGACCCTCCCTCCCCTCTTTCATCAATGTCACTCTCCTGCACCTGGATCCTTCCCTGTTCCTTGGTTTCAGGTGAATGTAGTACTGGCAGCCACCACTGTTGCCCTGTTGGCACCATGGAGCACAGAAGAGTTTCTGGTCTCTGAGTTGGCCATCAGTGGTCAGCAGGACATCTATCTCTGGGGTCCTGCATGCTGGGGAAAGGCTGCTTGTTGGCCTGCTAAGTGCCTGAGTGGCACAAGATGTTACGGGTCTTCCCATAAAGTGACAATGTGGGATTCTTGTTGGTGGTTTGGGCAGGGTCTAAGACTCCAATTGCTGCTACTTGAAACTGGTCCTGCCTATGAAATGATTTGTCATGGTATGCCATCCTCACACATCCATTTTAGCTCATCTGAAACCACTCTGTAATATCCATTGCCTCCAAAGGATTCTGTCCAATATATCTTTCGTCAGCTCTCTTAGTAGTATGTTCAAAGCATCAGTGGATATCACCTCAAGTAGATAAGAGTTATTTTGCATTTTCCAATCAACATGAGTGATCATATCAATTAGTGTGCTCTAATGTAGTAGAGGCTTTTGCTCCCAAGTTAAAATTAAATATTTTAATCGTAAAATATCGTCAAATACCCTTAGCCCTCCTCTAATAATAGGTCATATGCATTTTACTGAAATGAAGTTATAAATATGTTGAAGTTCACATAAATTTAAGCATTTTCTAATAAGTAGGTTCTGTTTTATTGTCTAGTGATAATAATGTAAAATAATTCTCAATTGTGACTGAACTTTGACAGATCTTTTCTGACTTTACCAGGCAACTTACGAATGTGGTGACAAGCAACATGTTTCTAATTATTATTTTCCTTGAATCTAAATATACCTAAAAATTGTGATAGATATCAGGCGTTGCTCACTGTCTTTTGCAGTCGCACCACAACAGGAAAGAATGATTTACGTTGCACCATTCATATCTTTAAAGTCTATTTTCATTTTGCTTTTGCCTTTAATTTTGCGCACTGCAATATCTCTTGTTTTCTTTGCCCTTTACAAATCATTAGAAACTTTCCGGCATTCCAGTCACCACGAAAATTTGCTCGAATGTTCTGTGCAATTTTTACTCCATCACACTGATGTGCACTCTGTTAAATCGGTTTTCAAATAAGTGCAGCTTCTGATTTAGCAAGCTACAGTATTCATTGTGTGACTCACCCATGCACTGGGCAGTGAAATTGATATTTAAAGATAAGAAACAGATTCTCAAAGTGAACTTCACTGCATGAAGGTTGCTCTGGTCAAACCCAAAAATGTACTTAGTATTGTGATGTTAACTACCTCCCACCTCGCCACCACCCTTGTCCTTTTCAGCACATCTGCAGTACGTGTCAGCAGCTCAAGCAACTTTGGTTCATGAAATCTGACTTTCAAACACTTCGATTTATTCGGGAGTGGCTGGTTTCTTCAGCACTTTACTGGGGGAAGCAGTCAAGCCTCTTAGACTAGGTCCTTCAGATTTGGTTTGTAATCAGGCAAAGGAGAGGGTGACTGCAAATGACATGGGTGTGGGGGAGCCATAGCCCCTGGAGGAGGTAGGAGGGGCAAAGTAAAAGACTAAGGGAGGAAAAACATTAAGATAAATGATCAGTCTGAAATTCACATTCTGCGTCAGTAATGAGTCAATTGGTCAGTCCGTACACCACCTTGAATTCTGTTCTCTGATTTTCAACCTTCATCATTATTCTTGCTCCAGTGCCAGCTACACCTTGATGAAGCAGGGCTCAGCATCTTCAGTGGTGTGGTGTGCACTTTGGCTTTGACCTCAGTAGCTGAGACAATCTTCTTCAACGGGCTTTCAGGGGATCTTTGAAACAATTCCACTGATCCTCCTGTGATCTTTGACTAGTCACACGCATGGAGGAAAGAGTGTACTTCAGAAGCTGAGTGTTTTAAGAATGGTCACCTCATTGCTCAGGGTGCCTGCTTCCTACAGTATACTCATTTCTGTCTGGGAATCCTTCCAGGCTACATGTAGGATCTTCTGTAGGGAGAGTTGAGTGTGTGCTTTGAAGTTTCTCAGGTGTTCCCAGCACGTCACTCAGGTTTCACAGCCATCAGATGTGTCAGGATGCTAGCTACCTTGCAGACTCTGAACTTTGACCATCACATCCAGACGGATCACAATGAAAATTCATCTGAGCAGCTTCCCAAAGGAGGAGTTTGCAAACAGATCCTTTGCAAAAACTTCAAGTCTGTGGATGCTTACAGTGACACATGGCTACCAGGATAGGCAAAGTGCTCGACTGTGTCTCTTTTGGTGAGCCTGGCCACCCATTGCAATGAAAGAGCAAATTACTACAGATGCTGGAATCGATACTGAAAACAAAAAAGTGCTGGAGATCACAATGGGTTAGGCAGTATCCTCATGGTGATCTCAAGCATTTTTTGTTTTCACCCACAGCTATGGTGCTGGCAGAAAACAATAAATGCTGCAGATTACAACGGTTCAGACAGTATCCATGGAGAGACAGCAAGCTAACATTTCGAGTCTCGATGACTCTTCATTTCAGCTCTGATGAAGAGTCATCTAGACTGGAAACATTAGCTTACTCTCTCTCCATGGATGCTGCCTGACCCACTGTGATATCCAGCATTTGTTGTTTTCAATGCAGATTCCAGCATCTTCAGTAATTTGCTCCCATATGATGCTGGCAGATCTGTTTCAAGCTCTCGTTGTGGCTGGAGGAGGAGCTTTACCATATTAGCATTCATCGTAGTCCTAGGGCTTGAGGCATTTCTTTGAACAGGTGGCCTGGAGGTACCACAATAACACAGGCATCTGCACTTTAGAAGTCTGTTATGGCTGCCCACAAGTGAACTACAGATCAGTTTGTGTGACACTGAAGTGCTGGAATCTATTACTAAGGAAGTGATAATGTACTTCAAAAAGTGTACTCTGATGGTGTTTGACCAAGTTGGTTGAATGTTTTCAAGAGTTAACAAGGGGGATTTATGAAGGTAATGCAGTTTATGTGGTGTGCCTGAGTTTTAGCAGGACTATTGACAACCGACATGGCAAACTTTAGAAGTATAAAACCCCATGGGATCCAGGGCAATGTAGCAAGCTTGCTACAAATTGGCTTAGTGGCAGAAAACAGAGGGCAATAGTTGGCAAGTGTCTTTTTAAGTAGGAGGCTATTTCCAGTGAGGTTCCACAAGACTCAGTATTAAGTCTTGTGCTTTTTGTAATCTATTTCAATGATTTGGATGTAAATGTAGGGCCATTTTAAAAAGTTTACAGATGACACAAATATGGCCATGTGGTTGGTAGTGAGGAGGATAGCTCAAGACTGAAGGATGACATCAATGGTCAGGTGGACAGAAATGTAGTGGATGGAATTCAACCTGGAGAAGTGTATGATGAAGCATTTTGGGAGGTCAAACAAGGCAAATGAACGTGCAATAAATAGGAGGAGACTGAGATTAGTAGAAGAAGTGAGGGACCTTGGACCAATGTGTCAACAGATCCATGAAGTTATAAGGATCATTTTATAAGGTGGTTAAGCAGGCATATGGAATACTTCCCTTTCGTACCTGACACAAATAATACAAGAGCAGGGAGGTTGTACTATAGCTAAACAAAACCAATAACTGGAGCTCAACAGTAGTATTGTATGCATTTCTGATCGTTTCATTCCTGAAAGGATGTAATTACGCTAGAAAAGATACAGAGATTTACAAGGATGTTGCCAAGACTGGAAAACTGCAGCTATGTGGATGGATTGTGATTTTCTTTTGCTCAGAGGAAGATGAGGAGAGACTTAATTTGGGATTATAAGGTTTTAACAGACTTGGATAGAACAAATGGTATGAGTATATTTCCCTTAGCAGAGGGGCCTGTGTTAGGGGACACAGATGTAAAGTGAACTAAGAGATACTCAGCAGGACTGGCTACATCTGTAGAGAGAAAAACATTGTCATTGCTTTGAGTCCAACATGACATTTTCGAAGCAAAGAGTGTGGACAAATGGAACATTTTCAAATTGCTTGCTATGACTAGTGGAGTGCTGCAATGATCATTGCTGGGGACTCAGCTATTACAACAGGGCCTGGGAAAGAGCCCATGAACTGAGGGCCTGAGATCTAGGGGCCTGCAGCGTTTAGGTTGGAGTTGGAGCTGCTCTCCTTGGGTCATGGGTGAGGGGCCTAAGCCAGTAACAGTACTGAAGCCCGTGTTTCCTGCCCCTAGACCTGATTTACAATCTGTAATGACGGCAATGCAGTGTATAATGTACCTATAAAAACTGAAAGAACTGTGGATGCTGTAAATTAGAAACAAAATCAAAGGTTGCTGGAAAAGCTCAGCAGGTGTGGCAGCATCGGTGAAAAGAAATCAAAGTTAATGTTTTGGGTCCGGTGATGTAATGTGCCAATCTTTAACAATAATATAAAGGTACACGGGAATGCAAGCTTTGGGAAGGACATCAAGAGAGTGCCAAGAGATAGGGTTAGTGAATGGACAACAAGGTGACAAATGAAGTATAATGTGGAGATGCATGAGGTTATTTACTTGATTGCAAGAAAAGAAAAATTTTGTTCTTACAAAAGGTGTGAACTTTGTACTTGTTGACATTTAGGGAGACTTGGGTCTATATAACAAGAACACAAAACGTTAACATGCAGGTACAGCAAGCAACTAGGAAAGCTAATGGCATGTTGGTCTTTATTGTAGGAGGATTAGAGCACAAGAATAAATAGTTCTTGCTTCTTTTGTACAGGTCTTTCTATACGATTATTCCTGAAGTACAACATGTAGTTTTGGTCTCCATAATGAAGGAAGGATGTGCTTACATTGGCTGCTATACAGCAAAGTTTCACGAGATTTAATCCTGGGAAGAGAGACTGAATAATTTGGGGTTTGGAGTTTAGAAGAATGAGACTGGAGACTAACCAACTGATGGTTTCAAGATTATAAAAAGACTTGACATGCTCAAAACTGAGATGTATTCCTCTGGTCAGGGAATGAAGAACAAGGTGACACAATCTCAGGATAAGAATTAGAACAGAGATGAGGAGAAATTCTTCACTGAACGAGTTGCCAGTCTTTGAAATTATTAGGCCAGATGAGTATTTATGGACAACATTTGCACATACAAGTAGTTAAGACTGAAATAGATAGGTTATTGTCTCAGATACAAAGGTAACTGCGGAGCAGGCAAGAAATTGAAGTTGAAGCCCAATATCAACCATGATCATATTAGGCAAACTGGATGCTCTCCGCTTCAGATTTTTTTTTACATACTCTTTTGTTCTTAAACATAGAAAAAGCCTTTTGGAAATTCTACTGTTTGACAAAATGTTTGACCTGAAACATTGTTACTGTAACTAGATGTCTTGGAATTATAGTTTGGCTTCTCCCTACTGATAACATTCTCTCAGCACTTCTGCAATAATATTGTCTTCTGAGGATCAGAACACTTCAGTGAACCTGCTTCCAAAATGGTACCAGTGAATAAGTTAAAGTAAATGATTAAATCTAGGTCCATCGCCTAGACTTATACGTGAGAGACAGCTGAACGTGACTGAGCTGCTTTTTCTCTGAGAGCACTGGAGCTTTATGAAAACTGTACAGATATTAAAGGAACATTTTGATGTGTTAGATTTCACAAGGACATGATGAACCTTTGGTGTTTGAAAAAAAAGTGTTTTCCCTCACTTGGTGTAGCATTTTATGCCTGTGAAACAGGCTAAACAAGCACATAAGATACAAAAAAACCCGTTAAGGTCAGAGTCAGTGGAGGACTCAAAAATAGCTACAACTGCCTGGTGCAGTCAAACAAAGTTCAGGGTGATCATCCTGGGAGACTATAGGATATGAGAAATGAGCATAGCAACAACGTGAATTTAAATAGTAGCTTTAATGCAGAAAAATGCCCACAAGAAGCTCCACAGAAACATAAGCAGAGAAAAATGAAAGGCAAGCTGCCAAGTAAGATATTTGCATGGAGGGCAGTTTAAAACTTATTAAAAGTGATGGATTTTAAGGAGGAGAAAGGTGGTGGGAGGGTTCAGGGAAGGATTTTCAGAGTTTATAGCCATAATTGGTAAAGGACTGGCTCAGTGGTGGAGTGAAGGAAACGGAGTGATGCAAAAGAGCCAGGAATAGAGAAAATAATTCTGTTAAAAACATTTTAAAGTTGCTGAAATGTAACTAACTGGTATGAATTCTCATTCTGCCATTAACTCATTGTCAGAGCTGAAGTTACGGAAAACAATTGATATTAACCTTCAACAGTTTTATTACGTAGTTCGAAATAAAGCAAAACATGATGGGTGAAACTAATTGTCCTTAAATTTCCATACCAGAATACAAACTATAATTGTTTGGGAATTCTAGATCTAAAATGCATTTGGCTTTTCTACAAAACAGCTGTAGAATAGCTTTTGCAGAGCTCAGTGCTGTCAAATCAAAATTTACAGTTCATGGTTAGAGCCAAATATGCTGTACCATAATCCTCATGGTACTCCCAAGGACATAGTTCAAATTGATAAATTGAGTTAAGCATTATTTTCAGTGTCTGGTGCAGGCTTTGTGGAGCATTGATATATTAGTATCTTTCAGTTGGTCATCTTCAGATAGATAATATATCCTTCCATTGTGCTGTCTTCCTTATTATGATCAGAAAAAGCAGAAGACTGCTTTGCTGACAGATTCAATTGATGTAGTGTGTTTATGGATATGGATAACCAATCAGCTATTGACAACACAACTTAATTTTTTGAAACTATTCCATGTGTCGAACAATCTAATTAAACTTGATGATGTAACTTAAAGCTGATAATGCCATTGGCTGACAGGAACTTTTATTTTAAAGTAAGAAAAACTGAAAAACACTGCGGTGGCAGTTTTTGAAGGTTTGCAGGAACATTCATGTGAGGTCTGGTCAACACTTATCCCTCAAACAATATCATTAGGTCAGATGATCTGGTCATTTATTTCATTTGTGGAAACTTGTTTTATGCAAATTTGCAACAATGAAAACACTTTATAGTTTTCACTTTTTTTATTAACTGCGAATGTTCTTTCAAGATATCTCAAATTGACATATCTTTTTTTAAAATTAAACTTCATATGTTCAACAGCGGCCAACTTTGATAGTTCAGTGCTAATGTTTACGCACATGACGATGGACCTTGGTTTTTTTGAAGGGTAGTGTAAACATGAGATAGCTGATTGGAAGCCCATTTTACAGCTCTCCTCATGTTTATTTCCATTGTGTTCGTGTTGTCCACGTAAAAGACATAAAACAGTGGCTGATTCCCTAGCATTTGGTTTACAATATTTCACAAAGTCAGAATCTACCCCACGATCTATGACCAATTGTATTAACAAAGCAAGTTGAGGAAATCAATAACTTAGTTTTACCTTCAGTAGTCCATGTTTCAAACAACTGGGAGTGTATTGTATGTGTTAGTAAAGGAAATCAGACACGTTCCATGCAACTGTCCAACAGGAAAATGAGTAACAAAGTGCAATTCAGCTTCCAGTTTTATATCATTTTCTGAGGGAAAGAGGTGGGGATACCAAGAATATTCAAAGCTTAGCTGAGACTAGTATCCAGCGTGTGTACAAATTTGGGACAGTTTTGTGTCTCCAAACACTTTTGCTTTCCCCCACTTTTGGAGATTATTGGGTAAGTGTTAGAAGGATCAGATTGATTATTGACTTGTTGAACCATGATATGAACACACCCTTCATGGCCTGGAGTAGGACTTGAACCCTCCAGCTCTGAGCAGGGGCATTACTGATTGAATCATGGGAACTTAATATTGCAATGGTTAGCTACATGTCTACTTAGAGTCATAGAGTCGTATAGCACAGAAACAGACTCGTCGGTCCAACCCATCCATGCTGACCCGATATCCTAAACTGACCTAATCCGATTAGCCACCATTTGGCCCATATCCCTGTAAACCCTTCCTATTTATGTACCCATCCAGATACCTTTTAGTGTTCTAATTGTACCTGCCTCCACCACTTCCTCTGACAGCTTGTTCCATACATGCACTACCCACTGTGCGAAAAAATTGCCCCTCAAGTCCCTTCAAGGGCCTATGTTTTAACCTCCTGCCTAATTTCCTATATTTTCTTTGCAGAACCTGGTCTCTTTCTCTTCCAGTGTCGTTGATACCAACGTGTACAATAACCTTCTGCTGGTCACTCTCCTCTTTGAGAATGTTCTGCAGCCTCTCCTAGACCTCCTTGACACCGGACCAGGGAGGCAACACACCATTCTAATGTCTCGCTGTTGGCTGCAGAAATGTCTGTCTCTGCCCCTGACTGGAGAGTCCCCTATTACAATTGATCGTTTGGAATCTGACATACCCCTCATTACAGTAAAGCCAGTCTTGATATCAGAAGCCTGGCTGTCAGTGCTATATTGCCCTGAGAGATCATCACCTCTGACATTATCCAAGACGGCGTACTTGTTTGAGATGGGGATAGTCACAGGAGAATCCTGCCATATCCGCCTACCTTCTCCTACCTTTCCTAATGGTAACGTATCTACCTGACTGTATTTGCCGTTTTTCTACCTTCCTGAAGCTGCCATCCATCACACCCTCTGGCTCTTGTAAATTCCTCATTGCCTCTAATTGCCACTCCAACCAATCTATTTGATCCTATTGGATTCGCACTGAAACACACTTCCGGCAGACATAATCTCCAGGAACATCAAAATTCTTCCCAATCTCCCACATCCAACAGGAAGAGCATATCATTCTACTAAAAGCCATCTCTGTACCTTAAACAATCTATGGACCCAGAATATATCCAAAAAAAGCAATCACGACACACTTTCTCCAACACTCAGCATTAGCGCGATGTTACTGCTCAAAGACACTGCTCTAGGACAACTTAATACCTATCTTTTATATTAAACATTTAATCAAGAGATAGATCTCTGTAAAATATAAAAAAAACTCACCCTACTCACTACTATAATTTTTTTTTGAAACCACGTTAAGATTTTACAAGTTTTATAAGTCTTAAAATCAAACACTTAGCTGATCAGGCTCTGAAATTGCCATTGATCACTCCCAGCTACTTGGTCATACTAACGTACACTCTGTTGTCCCTCGCTTTGCAACTCCCAACATATTCTGTAATCCGCTTGCAGAATAATTTTTTTTGAAATCAGTGAGTTCTCAACAGTGCCTTTTGAAGGGTTGAAGTAACAAAAAAAGACAATGGAGCTAGGACCTTACTACTGTCTGTGCAGTGGAATCAATGTTTTCTCATTGATTTTCTTCCCAGCAGCTTTGCTAACAAATGAATGGCTATTTAAATAAAGAATGAAGTAAGCACAATTTGTAATTTCCTAGAAATGCTGCATTTCTGCTGCGAGCTGCATCTTATTACTAGCATTTTACATGAGTTGAATCAAACTGGACAAACCAGCCATCCATTTCCTCATTTGGATCTTACCCAAAGCTTAGGGAAAGGGTCATATGTGTATGTTATGTCTCAAATGCCCCGACCTTGAATTTATAGTGTATTCCCAATCTATGTGCAGTTGCTTAAATTAATAACTAATACAACAGAAGGCTGGTGACCTCTGGTGATTCTTTCTTAGTTGTATATTAGTTTCTTTGGATTATATGAAAATAAAATATCTTTGTTCAATAAATATAAACAGTGAAAACTGAAGCAAATTAAAGTAGAATTTACATTGACGTGGGAAATGAGACAAAACATTTGAGTGAAATGTCAATGAGCAGAGATTTGGCCATTTGCTACAGGCAAGGATTGAAAGATGTGTCAGTAATTGATGCTGACAAAGGGGCACTCAGACAGCCACAGCATTTAAATTAACTTTTAACTGCAAACATGAAAAGTGTTTTGCCTGGTGGCAAAGAAAATCTCAAAATATATTTTTCAATCAGTGTTGTCGCGGTGCTCATACTTCATACCTTTTAGCAAATAAACTGTTTCCATCACATAAGTAAAAGATGAAAGGAAATTAGCGAACATGCTTTAAGTGTTCCAATGACCCCACCACAGCTTGTAAGCAGTACCCCAATATTCTGGTTCATTTCCTTATTTTTTTCTTTAACAGATCATTAAATGGCACAGTTTTGAATGATGTACATTGACTAAATGTTATCTTGCTAGTGCTGGCTCTCTGCAATATACCTGAGATTTTGTATTGATGGCTTTTTCTCTTTTTAAAGAAATTTGCAATCAGGTGCTTAGAGTTAGGATCACCATCTAAATCCCTTTCTTAGTGCTTCTGGATAGAAAAGAAAAAAGGAAATTATTTTTCTTGCTGGGGTTTTAGTGACTCCTGACTTCCTCTCTACTAAGAAACAAAAATTTGTCACATCCCCAACATAAGGATGCGTGGGTGACCAGCTCTCAAATCTTTGCTAACACTGTTCAATACCATTCAGAATGTCATTCCCTTTCAGTTTTGCCTTTATTCTCCTCCAGAAATGATTGTTATGTTTTTATTTTTATTTTCTCACAAGATAGTTCACAAACATTTATTACTTATCTCAGCTTTCTGTGAGCCTTCTCCTAGAACAGTGTGTGCTGTGACTGTGTGCTATGTTGATGTTAAATAGGGAATTCCTGTGTTTTGACAGACTAGTAATAAACAAATAGCATTGTGTGTCGAAGTCAGGTTGGCGTTGAAGGACTTGATGGAGAATTGAAGTTGAAGCTGTCTCCATTGTACTGTTGTTTATCTGTCTTGGTGGTTGATGTCACATGCTGGGAGGCTCTGATGAGGTGAATCGGTGAGTTAGTACATGCTAAATCCATAGTGTATCAGTGGTGTAGTTGGTGAATATTTGGTTAAATTTTAGTAGCCTCTGAGTGGCAGGAATGGAAAAGGTGTGGCTGGTAAAATAGCGGGTATGGCCACATCACGATGGCTCACCTTCACTGTCTCCTCGGCAGACATGCTTCCTGGTGGTGAGCTGGGAGGCAGATTGTCTGCTGCTCTACCGATGGGGAAGCCATGTTGCATTATTAGGTCTGAAGATGAGTTCTCTGTTTGTCTGTCCACAGATGCTGCCAGACCTGCTGAGTTTCTCCAGTATTCTCTATCTTTGTTTCAAATTTCCAGCATCTGCAGTATTTTGCTTCTAGCTGTATATGTGAGGCATCATTAAAGGCCATCTTACAGAAATGCTGTCAATTTGCCAGTAACAACTGCCATCCCAACCTCCCACTACATGGTGAGGCTACTGACTTCATCAAGTATGGCAGCACAAGTGAATGAGTCACTGAGGTCAGACACCCAAGGAGGGGACTGAAGGCAAGAAAGCACCCCTGGCCCCAACATCCTCCTTGAGGTGATTCTCCTTCACTTTATGGGACCCTTTGCCCTTGGCACCTGAATTTTAAACATTTTACAGACTTGTCCTAGGACGCCCCTGTTTTTGAGGCACCCTGAGGTCTCTTTGCTGTCTCAGCCCATTTCTCCTGATAGGGGCTGCTGAGTCTAAGGGCTGTTCACCCTCTAATTGGACTAGTAGCCTGGGAAGCCTATCCACCAAACCTACGTGGATGGCAAGAAGCTAGCCAGTTAGGAGGCCACCTTTAGTAAAATCATCGACTGAGCAGTGCTTCTGCTGGCAAGAGCATGTATGGGAGCCACTCTTTGATCCAAGGCTGTGGTGTTGGAGCCCACGCTAGGTTCACCTCTTTGGTTTCGATAGTGGCAGTTCTAATTGAAGAGACTCCTTTGTCTGATCGTTTTGGGCTCCTTGAATGTTATTGTATTCATTCAGGTTAGTATTCAGTCACTCCCTTTATCAGAGTCTTTCAGATGCTGTTGGAGCTTTGGGGTGAGGGAGTAATGGACCCATTGTTGAGTATCTGGTCTTTTTTTTATTTTGTTACCATGATGCAACAAGTCCAGTTGTGGTGACACCAAATGGGGATTTCACAATCAGACGAGTTGTGAATAAAGCTGAACAATGTAAAATTATCCATAAATGGTTTCATTCCTGACCTTAGGATGAGTGGGAGTTTAGAGCTGAAGACAATTGAATCAAGGACACATCCTGAGTTACCTCTGAGGCTGCAATTTTTGTCTCTAACAACTACATTGTCTTCCTTTGTGACTTTTGTTTGTGCAGTCACGGGGACTTAATACTTAGCTGTATGTTGAGACAACTGTCGTCATCTTCCATTTTACATTTATCATTTGCATGCATTTCATATTCAAGGTTGTGTAAGTTCTGGATCTATGTGTTTTTAGTGGCAGCCAAATCATGAAGCAGGTTATTTATGCATAGGTATCACTTGCTTTGTGGTTACATTTTTACATTTATTATGATGAGGAGAAAGAGTAGTAAATGGCAGGGTTATGACTTGAGTTGCAAAAAGAAATACTCAAAGTTGTATTTCCACTCTTTCCAGTGATTGCTCCAGTATATATCATTTTTGTTTCATCATCAGAAATGTCGGACTTAAAAGAAATGTTTTAAAGATAGGAATTTTTCATAACCATTTGCTTTTTGCAAAAAAAAACATTCTGATGATGGCACTCCCCTTTGTATTTAGTTGGTTTATACTGGTTTTGAGCATACAGGGCCTTCTGATCATGTTCAGAAAAAGCACGTATGGAATTGCGATTACTCAGCATCTTTCGGAATGCTTTGTGATCCCTGGTCTTCAGTATTTAACTGCAATCTCAGGAAGCCTAAATCCTGCCATAGGGAGTAATGTTAGCAGTCACACTTCAGAGGCAAGGAACTGTGCTGTAGGGGCTTCAGTGACAGTTTATACATTACACTGCAACTCAAATGTACTTTGTAGTCCTCTCATATTGTAACTTTAGAAAACAATGAAAGATCAGTGATGCATTATGTCTAGATAGGGCACTGATAGAAGGGTGTAAATCAGTGACTGCATGAAAGAATTGGTACCAACTTGTCCTGTGGCCAATTGAAAATCAGTAAATTGTATTGAATCAAGAGCCTGGCCAAAATACAAACCAACTTCCTGGTTGCATTTAAATGGCCTTTTAACCAACAGATAGCTCTTTAATTGGGGATATTATCTATAAATAAGACTTGGAAGATAATCAGATTTCTGTAAAGTATCTTAGATTTAAAAAATACCAAGTAAGCGTAATACAAGTAGAACATATGAAAACCCTGCAGGTAGTATATGGTTGAAGATAAAGAGAAGCCTGAAAGAAATCAGTATGAGTTGATTGGTAAGAAATGTTCTGTTTTGCTTAGGATTTCTCTCAATGAGGAAAACCGAAAGTGTATGTATTTTGTATAAATGTGTAGATTATTGATTGTTATGAAGCCTTTTAGATGTTTCAGAGGGTTCTGATAAGCACTTTACAAAAGCAAGTCTTTCATTTGATGCAGAAGGTGATGCACAGCAAGGCTGAAATATGCAAGGTGATCTGCGATTGGTCTGTTTTCGAGGTACCAGGATGATGAAAGGAAATCTAGGAGGAACTTGGTCTTTTTTCATTTAGCAATTCCTACAGTCCTATGTTTAAAATGAAGTTCAGCAAAAGCAAAACAAAGCTAGGAATTGAAGTTACATTTCCATTCCAACAGCCTGACCTCTGACAACTTTTAGCATCACACAAGGTAGGAAATCTATTACAAGTGGGAAAGTCATAACATAATACAATAACATACAGGTACTCCATGATATACCTTCCCCACAATCAACATTTCAAAATCTAAGAATATTTATGCTGGACTCTATAAACATTTAGGTCAAAAGGGAGTATCTTGCGACTGGCAAAGGCAATACTAGGTAAAATAAAGACTATTTGAAATAAGCATTTATGATACAATGGCAGGGGAATGAAGATAGCAATAGTTATTTTTTATTTGAAAAGTCAAGCATCTGACCAATGATGTAATATTGTAAATTGACCCGTGTGGTATTTTTACCTTGTAATATTGAGAATATTCCTTATTGAATTCATTAAAAAATTTAAATTCATCTGAAATGTATATCAATTTTGACAGTCTGTCGTGAAAGATTTCCTGTTGCAGCCTTGAAGTCCTGAGAGTGTCAATGAATTCAGTTTCTCAAGAGATTGTAAGAGGTTTTTGGATATTATTACTGCGTCTCCCCCTGTAAGTAGGTCATTCACCTTAGGAATTGAACAGTGGTTTTAATTATCTGAGGTTATGGATATTGTTAATTTTCCTTCCAGCTACAATCAACTAATTAGTTTTGTGTTGCTCTTACCATCCACTGAAATGAGAAAGTTTTAAATGTTGAGGTGCATTAAAAAAATAGGTAGAAGATAGAATTGTGATCTGATGTCTCAGGCCAGTATGAGAAGTCATGAGTGATGCTGTGGTAAGTTTATTGAATTTTTGTTTTTACACAAGTTAGCTAGCAGTGCCACTTAAAGTTTTCTGGTGTGATTAATTTTAGATTGGTTTGGACTTCTGTTCCAAAATGTAAACATTTGCTATTGCTGTACACATTTTCTTTGGAAACTCCTTTCTGACTAAATATGCTAAGGGTATGGAATACACAGGGCAGCATCCCAGCTGACAAATGGTGCCTGGTGCAAGCCCAGCTTCACTTTTAAAAGAAAGAGAAAGGCAAGCCTGAGGGCATAGAGGGAGCACTGAGGGCAGTTTTTGACATTTGCTATCCACCCATAAAATTGCATTGCTGATCAGCTGCGCAAAAAAAATCCATGAAATCAACTTGCAAGGTTGGCATGGTAGATCAGTGGTATGCACTGCTGCCTCACAGCACCAAGGAATTGGGTTTGATTCCATCCTCATGCAACCATCTGTGTGGAGTTTGTACGTTCGTCTCACGCCTGTGTGAGTTTCCTCCGAATGCTCCGGTTTCCTCCCAAAGATATCCAAAGATATGCAGGTTAGGTGGGTTGACTATGCTAACTTGCCCATTGTGCCCAGGGATGTGTAGGTTAGGATATTAGTCTGGGAAATGCAGGATTACAGGGACTAAGGTTAGGGGAGGATGGGTCTGGGTGGGATGCTTTTTGGAGAGCCAGTGCAGACTGGATGGGCCAAATGGCCTGCTTCCACACTGTGGGGATTCTATGATTCTAATTAAACTGATTGAAGCCCCAACTTTACAAATGGGTAGTAGGTGGAAATTCTCCCTCAAGACCTTTTAATTCTGGGAAAGAATGTGATCAAATAACAGGTGGCATGCTTAGTCTTGATTAGAGAAGATTCAGAGGAAGTAGTAAACATACTAATATTGATAAGAATAGTTTGGTTGAAGGTTAGTGATGAATGAGAGTTCCTCAGTTCTGAGGAAAGATCAGCAGACCCAAAATGTTAACTCTGATGTTTTCTTCACAGATGCAATCAGACTGCTGAGCTTTTCCAGCAACTTCTGTTTTTGTGCAAACTTTGGACAGGCTTGGGCTTCATAAAGAACTTCACAGTTGTTAAGGCAAAGAAAATATTTGGAGCCAAATTGATATCTGAAGCATTCACATGTAAATGGGACCTCAAATTTATGTTGCAGAGGATTACGAGAGACAAATTCAGGAAGATTCCTTTCCTCGAAATGTATTTTGCAGCAGCTATATTGGTCTCTGTCAAAGATATTGGTCTCAGTCAAAGATTGCACCGAAACAGATGTGATTTCTGTTACGGCACAAACTATCGTAAAATCGAATCCAGTGGGACATTTTTAATTTCATTACACATTTTCAGTGTAACGTTTTAACAGACATAGTTGGATTATTGGGTACATCATTTTACTAAGTTGAAAATAAAGATACAAATCGTTGCCACTTTGCATAGGCATCAACACTCACTGCATTCCAAAAAGTAATTAATTAGTTGTGAAGGCCTTTGGCAAAATTTAAGGATTTGATAAAGTACTGTGTGAATACAAGTTATTTGCTTATTTGTTACAAAGCTGATTTAATGTGGGACAGGCTTCCAATTGGCATAGGAAATTGCAAAAACATTGTTAGAGCACAGAAAACTTCAAAACAGAAGGTCAAAATATGAACAATTCTGTTTTTAAGGGTATCGGAAAATGTCACTATCTGATTATTAGGTGCCAGTCCAGTCATTAAAAAAGTCACCTTTCTCTGTGACCAGCGACCCTAGGAATAGAAATCCTATCCACTGATGCGTGATGTGCAATCTGAGATCGACAGCTCTCATTTATGTTCAGCCACCCCACTGGGAATGTGGTGGCTGCTGCTAGAGAGACATCCAGATTTATATTGGATCCTGGATTTAAGTGAGTGGCAATGTAAAGGGTTTTTGCAGAGTGAGGGGTTGTGGGGAATGGGGTTGAAACAAATGGCAGCATGATGTAAATCACTCAGTACATCTGTGGTCATGTCTGTTAATCCTTAGCCTTCCAGGCCAACTTGCAGATAATGGGATGAGATTCTAATGCGCCATTACTGTTACAGTGAAATCCAGCCCAGTGTTTTAGGTGCTGACCTTTATCAGTTTTAACGGAGGATTAGATATGTAACATTTTGAGCTCTCCGCAGATGCCGTTTGACCTTCTGACTGTTCCTGCATTTGTTTCAGATTTTTGGCACTGGCATGTTTCATTATTTCATAGACACTAGATCTGCCAATAATTGTTGATTATGAAGTTCATTGTACCTATTATTATAGGTTGTTAATTCTATTTCTCCCCAGCATTTTTTCTAAGCATGATGCTCAAGTAAACAGATCACGCTAATAGCGATTTATGCTAGTTTACAGGTTAGAGAATAGATTTCTCTTAGTAGGTCTCCAGTAACACTCAATAGACCTGCTGATTTTTTCTTTGAAATTGTCCTGGGTGGCAAGAATAAATAACATAGAACTCAGAGCTTTTCTATGTACCACATCATTTCCTGCAGACTTCACCAACTTTTAATAACAGTTCAAATCTCAACACTTTCGCAAACTCAACAGCAACTGGAAGAAATCAACCAGCAACTATCCTGGAAGTGGTTGATGATACTAATTAAATAGCACTGGTGGATGTGTTTGTCTGCTGTTTAACACATCATGCTTTTCAAAGTTGAGAGAGGGTATCAGCTGCTGTGTTCAGTTCAAAACTGGCACTGACCCTGTCAATCAGCATTGTATGTAGATAGATCTCACAGTCTGCGCACTCTCTATGCATCTGATTCACATTCTGAGTGCCTGCCCTACTGACCTGCTCAAAATACCATTCTGTGCAGGCCACACCAGATCTGTGCATAGCTTTCAGGACACCATTTTAGACACAAAATGACACCTGTAACACTGAAAATATGGAACTCAATTTTTCAGAAATCTTCTATTGGCAAGCTCCTTTCATTACCATTTATATAACTGATAGTTGAGCTTAGAAGGCAAATCTTGTCAAGTTTAATTTGAATGTGGGAAGGCAGTGTCCCAGCAACTGACAGTCCCATTGTACAAATTTTAACATGTTGTCAAGACGCCATGTCTGATGCAATTCTTCATGAAGCAAAAATACCACTTTCATAACATAAGGCTTTCTCAGGTACTGAAGGAAATAAAAAGAGTTCTAAAAAATTTAGAGAAATCTTATCATTTATGGGTAAGTGAATAAATTCTGGCAGTAGACGTTCTTACTGTCTATATAGTAAATGCTACCCATTCCTGTTCTGTATATTTTGTCCACAAATTATCACAGTGTGTTTTCCAAAACCTACACCATCCACATGTTACACATTGAGGGTGTATTATTTCACTAAGCAACTATCCTCTATCTTTAATTAAACACAAAACACAATTTGTTTTATTACAACTCAAAGTGTTTTGTTAAACACGAGGACATTATTGTTAACCAGGGGTCGTGCTGGCCCAGTGGTATTATTGCTACACTATTAATCCAGAGACCCAGGTAATGTTCTGGGGGACCACAGTTCAAATCCTGCTGTGCCAGAAGGTGGAATTTAAATTTAATAAAAGTCATCTGGAATTAACAATCTGATGATGATCGTGAAACCCTTGTCAATTGTCAAAATAAACCCACCTGGTTCACTCGCCTCTTTGACCTGTCTGACTTCCCTCCCACCTATCCGCCCCTCCCTCCTCACTGACCAACCCACATCCCAACTTCCTACCTACACTCACCTTTACTAGCTTCATCCCCACCTCCTTGACCTGTCTGTCTTCTCTCCCACCTATCTGCTCCACTATCCACCTTCTATCACCGCTCCCCCTCTCCATTTATTTCAGAGTCCCCTTCCCCTCCCCCATTTCTGAAGAAGGGTCCAGGCCCAAAACATCAGCTTTCCTGCCCCTCTGATGCTGCCTGGCCTGCTGTGTTCATCCAGCTCTGCACCTTGTTACCACCTGGTTCACTAATGTCCCTTAAACAAGGAAACTGCAATCCTTACCTGATATGACCTATGTGTGACTCCAGAACTCACAGCGACGTGGTTGATTCTTACTGCCCTCTGGGCAGTTAGGGCTGGGCAATAAATGCTGGCCTGGCCAGTAACACTTACATCCTGTAAATGAATATGGAAAAGAAATATTGAACTCATGCAGTAAGCACAGACTGGAATAAATAATGAAATATAGCTAGAAGTCTCAGTGTTTGGATGTCAATCCAAACTGACAAGTCCTTTCTCTTATGTCAATTTATGTATTTATGCTTTTCAACATAACTAGGTACATAATATCCAGATATTAACAGATCAAAGCCACTCATATGAAGAATTTCGCTGTTACTCCATTGTGTGTTAGATCCCAATACCTTGGCTGTCAGTCAGACATTGGAAAGACTGTTCCATGTGTACTGTTGAAATGTGTCATTCTCAAATTATTTCCCCAACAAATTGTGATGTTAGTGCTCTACGGGATGATTGAAAAATATAAAGGTCTAATTTATAGTTGTGTATCAATCTTGCTACTGCAATGAATTCCAATCCATAGTTTTGTGATCTAAAATGTAATCCTGATCATGTGCTTCTCCTCAGTTATAATTTCAAGCATTTTAAAAAAAGTCATTGTATTGAAGCCATGGAACAACAAAGAGCTCTGTGGGAAGACAATTTGTATATCCCTGCTAAGAACCGCATTAATTGAATAGAGTGCTCAATGAATCACTTCAATGATCGAAACAGGTATCAGTATAATCAGTCAGATGTAGCCCTCCAGCGATTTAGTGAAGTGCACACAGTACAGTGCAAACCAATGTTTTTATGTCTGGATTGAAAATCCCTCCCGCATCATATTGTTGTGAATCTTCAACAACCTAATTAAGTGCTGAAGGATTTACAGATTGTTAGAAAAGTTCCTGGAGGATTTATTTAACAACCCTCCAAGAATCTTTCTTACTAAGTTGATGATGTCTGTAATTTTCTGGAGCAAAATTGTAAAGCAATAATATAATCCAAACCTAGATCCTTATGTGCTAAACTCAGTCATATTAAATATATTATTTGTTTTCTTGGACACATTGTTAAATTACAAAAACTATACCATCATGGGCATGATGGGCTGTTTTTAAGGGAGTTCCAGGATTTTGACCCAGTAAATGTAAAGGAATTGTGATACAAGTTCTTTTTTAAACAGCTTCGGATTTGCAATTGCACAACTGTTATGGACATACGATATATTGGACTTTGTCAGGGCAGGTGACCTCTAAGAAGACAGTGGACATGATTTCAGGATGTCCTCAAACATCCCTAAAGAGGTCATATGCATCCAGTGTCTCAAAGGAGAGCCTGTATTGTGGACAATCAAAATGGCGAAGGCTCATTTGGGAAGGTGCCAAACACATTGAGAGACTTTGCTGGGATCACGCAGAGCCAAAGTCACAGGAACAGAGGACTTTGGAGCAGGAGCCTACTATTTTCATTCTTTCTGCTGGCTCCACATTCATTCAGATCCTGGCTGTGGCCTCAACTTCACTTTAATGTCTGCTTTCCATAACTCTTCACTCAGTCTATTGAAAATCTAAATAAAAACCAAAAGAACTGTGGATGCTGTAAATCGGAAACAAAAACAGGTTGCTGGAAAAGCTCAGCGGGTCTGGCAGCATCTGTGAAGAAAAGATCCAAGTTAACGTTTCGGGTTTGGTGACCCTTCCTCAGAACAAACAACTGAAGGAACATACTGAGATAACAAGGTGTAGAGCTGGATGAACACAGCAGGCCAAGCAGCATCAGAGGAGCAGGAAAGCTGACGTTTTGGGCCTCGACTATGTGCTAGTTCTGTTCTCTGCTACGAAGTATCATTCTTTCAGAATTAACCTTGTCAAGTAACGTCAACAGCTTTTATATTTTAGTATGATCACCTCTCATTCTTCTAAACTCCAGTAGGTAAAGGCTCAACCTGCTCAACCTTTCTGCATAAAATAAGCCCTTCATTCCAGTCAAGTGGACCTCCCCTGAATGGCTTTTAACATAGTTATATCATTTCTTACCATTGGCTGATCGATCCCAACAGTATGTTCCTTTACTTATTTGTAATAGGCAGAATATAGATTGTACACAGCCAACGCACACTTCTAAAATGAAATGTTTACTGTTAGATGTGATTCCACATTGGAAAGTACTGGCTGAGCAATTCTAAGGAAGTTAATAGCTACACTGACAAACAGTAAATAATTGAGCTTGTATCCTGGCTCATTTATGTTTACTAGAAGGGACAGCCATTCATACACAAGGACCCATTCTCTGCAACTAAAAGGAAAATGTTCAAGCATTGTGCCTTTTTTGAATTTCATGTCACTTCATTTCATTTCAGCAGTGTGTCCTGTCTACAAGATGCACTGCAGAAATTCACCAAAGATCCTAAGACAGCACCTTCCAAACCCACGACCACTTCCATCTAGAAGGACAAGGGCATCAGATATATGGGAACACCACAACCTCCAAGTTCCCCTCCATGTCACTCACCATCCAGACTTGGAAACATATTGCCGTTCCTTCACTGTCGCTGGGTCAAAGTCCTGGAATTCCCTCCCTAGTAGCATTGTGGGCCAAACCACAGCAGGAGGACTGCAGCGGTTCAAGAAGACAGCTCACCACCACCTTCTCAAGGGCAACTAGGGATGGACAAGAAATGCTGGCCAGCCAGCAATGCCCACATCCCACAAATGAATAGAATAAAAAATGTAGCCCCTATCACTGCATTGGCACAGGAGGTCAGTGACACTAAGATTGTTGATGTGCTCTTGAAATGAGAATCAGTGCTAACTCCACCTATGCGCGCTTGCATAGTAACACTGATGCTCAAGGAGCCCTTACCACTGTCACTACACTTGCAAATCCACTTGGTGCCCTTCTCTTCTCTCTCTCTCCCTCTCTCTCTCTACTTCACTCAGTGTCTAACTTCCCTCCCAGTTTCACTGGTATCCAACTCCCCTGCTCACTACTTCACTTGCACTCTGCTTACTACTTCCCTGAGTCGTCCCCTTCCCAACTCCTCACTGTCTCCCCCTTGCTCACCACCTGGCTGCTAGGGATAGTGCGCAGTGAGGCCACACAGCTCTGAGCAAGACGGAGATAGTGAGATAACAAGGTGCAGGGCTGGATGAACACAGCAGGCCAAGCAGCATCATAGGAGCAGAGAGGCTGACGTTTCGGGCCTAGACCCTTCATCAGAGATAGTGAGATGTTGGGAGTGGATTAAGGCAATTAGTGTGGGAGGGTACTTGTGTGGAGTCAGAACTCCAGCATACACCCAGCCTCTTCCTGGTTCTAGCTTCTATGGAAAATCTCTGGCTGACTTTTGGTGTGTCTTTTCCCTGGATAAAGCTCAATTATAGGCAGCCAGTGATATTAATTAATTCACAACAAATCAAGAAAGGAAATGTTTCAGGGAAATAAATGTTTGTATATAGAGGTATAGGATATTTTCATTTAGATTTCAGCATGAGAAAGGGTAGAAAGCTCTCATGCCATTTTGTCATGGACCACACAAACATTGTGCGAATCAATCACACTGTGCCAGAGGCACTTGAATTAATTAGTTTAATCTATTGAAAAGCTGTATAGTACTCTGTTTGTTACTCTTCCTACAGTTATGTAATGAGTTTAGTTGGGACATGGAGTAGTGTTGTACATTGAAATAAAACATGTTCAGTATCCAGAAACCTAATATTGAAGGAGAAATGCAATTTCTTTGAGCAAGGTGCTGCAATGTGCAGGCTTATTAAGTCTCAGGCTGGGCAAATGGAAAGGAGAGAACAAACACTGAAACAGCCAAATCAAGTAAGTTGGAAAAAGACATCCTGTCTAAAATTAAATAGAAAAGTGTTGCAATCTTATGTACAGATTTAAGCATTTAGTATGGCTTTGAAGCCATTTGTACTTGCAATAGCTGGGAATGAGGTTTAAATAGTTCTACAAATCACTCGCAAACATTCTAAATGCCAGTATTTTCCTATAGATAATTGAGGAAAGAGCTTTCACTGTACAAGTTTCCCACACATTTACAGCAGCAAAAATTCACATGAACAAGGGAGCATTTTGACCATCCTGCTGCTTAGTCACAATTGTTATGAGGTGCAGGAAATTTAGGAATTGAAATACCTATGGTAAGTGTTAACCTACTCTCAAAAAATTAAACAAGACGAAGGAAAAGTCAATCTTACCCAAATAAGTTCAAGCTGGCAAATTATAAAAGCCATTGATTTAATGTCCCTCAAAGAACTATTTGGTTGGTCTAGTTGGTATGTTGTAGGAACAACACTATTTGACACTCTTCATTGGCAGGGGCTCAAGCCTTATAGTGATTAACAATGCAGTTCTCTGATTTTGAAATGCAGGATAATCACAGAAACACTGGCTCAGCTCTTCCAGTATCTGGATAGTCTCTCTCAAGATGTATCTCTCAAGATATGCATCAGCACTACTCAGAAGTCCTGACATAGTGACCAAGACTGTCCAAGAAATTTCCCTACTCTGAGTTAGAATTGAAGACTTTGGAGGTTCGAACTTGTTTACCTGGATAGTTTACCATAACATGTTAGACAGATGGAAGCCAGTTTTGATTCCTCAAGTCTGTACACATTTAATCATTTGGTCTGTTCCCATTTTGTGATCCTACTAGATCTAGGTTAACCAGAGCAAGCTCTATTCAGTTCTCCCCTCTGCCGTAATTGCCCATTACTCAAAGGTAATGTACTCGCCACTTGTCACATGCTGAATTGATGACAGACACGTGGTAAATTGATTTGATTCACCTATAGAGTTATGCAATAGTAAGTTGTGTTAAAAATTTCGGTACAGGGTGTGAGCTACTCTCTAAAACCTCTTAAGGTCTAGGCAGCAACACCCACTACAAAAGAAACTGAACTTTTTTTTACCTGCCCCAACTCAGCTAACTGTCAGGAATCCCATGTCAATCAGCCTATACTTAACAGGATACTGCTCAGTTGTTGGGCTACTCATGACTTGCAAGTTGAATGGCCACTTGCTCAATAAAACAAAAGAAACAGGCTGCCATTTGTTATCTTCCCCATTCACTGGTGTCTGCAAATGACACTTTGACTCCAGGAGCATCTGTGAACTATTCTGAAAGCAGGACAAACCTTCAGAAGGACAGTGCACTGTCTGCAGTCAATTTTTTGGGGGCTATCTAGTAGTGCACGAGTGCTATCTGAAGAACTTGGTTTTGTTTAGCTGGTGGCTGGTTGCATTCACAAAACAATTGAGTTGTATCAGGAGCAAAGAGTGCTGCCTAGCTTCCAACAGAGTTGAAATGTGCTTTTTTGGCAAGCTGGTGTGATGTAGCAGCATTCAAATATGTTCTGCTTTCAATTTTGTAACTCTGTTGAAACATGCATTTGAAAGGACTAGGATACTGTTGGTGTAAAAAGAGAGATTACTGGAGATCAGTTCTGATCTAAAGGTGTATTAAATATCTGGACACTGTATTTGCAAATGGTAGGCAGGCAATACAGCATAAAGGAGGTAAGAATAAGCGTGCCGAATCTAATAGATGGAGGTTTAGCGATCCTTTTCTCTCCTGAGCCCCCTAAGTTATTAATTCTAATAAAATGAGAACTTGCTTTTGAAAAAGGTTGAGGATTTACAGGGAGAGAACTTGTTTGATGGAGTTGTTGGATTACAAATGCCTGTCCTGGCTTTAGCACTGAACGTATCAATGCTGATCACTGTTAGTTTAAAACTTCGTGGCTACATTTCCAAGATTGTACATTTCTTTGATATTGACCTGTATCACTAGAATAATTACACCACCAAAGCAACAATGGAATGATGCTGAAGAAGGCTCCGAGATTTAAACGTTTTTCCCTAATTCTGACTGGTTTCCCTCTCTTAGGAAATTAACGCCTTTTTATTAGGTTGTGGGTAAGGGCCATCTGGTATCACCTCACACCTGATGAGAGTCATGGAGGCTAAAATAAATGTCCATCTCCGATTTCCTTCAGAGACCAGGCGTTATATTCCATTGTGAACAAATGACATATTCTGTTAGATATAGATTACTGCTAAACAAACCATTTCATATCCTCTCATCAATAATACAAGTTGCTGTAAAAATTCACATGAACATGCTTACCCATTCCCATAAATAGTAAGGCAATTAAGAACTAATACTAATAGATCTTCTTAGCAAAACATCAGGAAAACATTTTTGTGTTCTGTCTTACTGATATAGTCAATAGGTCAAGGCATTAATAAATCAAGTCTAATCCAAAGACGGTTCTTGCTTAACAAATATCAAGATAAAGAAGGCACATTCATTTCAAACCATTCAGCTTAAAATGCATGTTGATTTCTTAACATTGACAAAGAGATATCAACTAGCATAATATGTAATAAAACTGGTGAGGTTTAGGGAGACGAACTGATACCTATACAGCTGCATTGGCTAGTTACAGCCTGCCTTTAATTATCTTCGTCTTAATCAGAGGACAGAAAATCAATCTGGGCTGTTTTATGGCTGATGCAAAATCCTAAAACATAGTACTTCAAACCAATGTAAAACATTAAAAACACACAGCATTATCCAAATCTTACATGTGGTCTAGGATATTCCAGAATGGTGATGAAAATGCCAAGCACCTTATTTTTCTACAATGAATGACCTTATAAAACCACACTCCATCTTCAACAAGAACAAGAAGAGCTTAGATATCTTTGACACCAACATAAAAGGAATGTGCGTCTGTTTTAGCTGTCTTTGAAGCTTCCTTGCCTCAATCCTCTTAACAGGGCATTGTAACCTGCTTCACCTAAGACCTTCCCTCCACTTCTAAGCCTCAGGGTGTCTCCAAGCTTATCAGATCTAATTTAAATCTCCAAAATAAAAAGAAAGAGCTGCAAACCCTGGAAATCAGAAAGAAAAACAGTAATTGCTAGAAAAACTCAGCAGGGCTGGCAGTATCGAAAAAGAGAAAGCAGAGTCTCTGAAGAAGGGTCACTGGGCCCGAAACATTAACTCTGCTTTCTCTCCACAGATGTTGCTAAACCTGCTCAATTTTACCAGCAATTTCTGTTTTTGTTTCTAAATGAAATCTCCTGAACCTTCAATCCCATTCAGGCTAAATTTCTGATACAGCTTCTCTCAGTGGTCCCACAACAGGTAACATTGTAAACAGCTTCTTTTCCTCAGGAACATTTTCCTTTCAGAACATGAAGTGGTGGACTGGTGATAAAGGAACTGGGCAAGTAATCCAGAGCCCCAGGCAAGTGTTGTGGAGACATGGATTTGAATCCCACCATGGCAGATCGTGAAACTTACATTCAATAAAAACAAAACTAGCCTAACATCAACTGTGTAATTACTGTCAATTGTCATAAAAACCCACCTGATTTGTTAATGTCCTTTTAAGGAGAGAAGTCTTTTGTTCTTTCTTGTTCTGACCTGCATGTGACTCCAGATCGTCAGTAGTGTTGTTGACTCTTAACTGACCAATTGAGGATGGGCAATACATGCTGGCCCTCCTCAGAATCTCGCTCACCGGCCCTCTGGTCTTGTTAACTATCATATCAACTCATGCTTTCTCCTTCTGAGTGGTGTTGCCTCCTAGTTCTGAGCTCATCTCCTGCAATGCCCTATCCCCTTTGAAATATTCCAAATAGATTTTTGCTCCTACCACAATATCTGAATGGACCTAATCAAAGTCGCATTTTAAATTCTCTGTGACTATGAGCACAGTCTCTCATTCTCCTTCTCAGTCTCTTTGCACTATAACCTGTTTGATTATATCCACGGTGCTGTAACAATGAATTGTTTTCCTAATGCTTTGACATTAGATTGGGCTCACCCTAAGAATGTATCCTTAACCCTATTCCTCCTCTTTAGGTACATACTGTTCTTTGACAGTGTCACTTACAATTATGGAGTCAAATTCCACATGCATGCAGACGACATCCAGCTCCATGTTTCCAACTACAACTTCTGCACTATCACATTGCTTGTCCACGTTTTAGTCCTAGATAAGCCATTCCTTCCTTAAACTAGACATTGAGAAGGCCAAAGCATCTTCGATTCAAGGCTCAATTCCCTTGCCAGCGACTCTATCCCACTGTCTCAGGGTGAGCCACCAACCTGACATTGTGATTCAACCCTGAACCCAGTGCTGACTTTGTGGTTTTAATGGTCCTGATTTGTGAATATATTTTCCAGTAAAATGATCAGCAGCCAGAACCCTGGGTGACTAATCATTCCCTCCGTACATAGGAAACATTTGAACCAACTATGTCACTGCTAGCATTTCTGAGCCTTGCCACCTCAAGCATAGAACAGGATTTGAAAATAAGACACTCTGTTGTTTTGCGTTATTCAGATAGACGCTTGATAATTTTGCTGAACCATTGAAAACACTGGATTATTCATTAGACATTGTCATAGTTTCTTCAGCTACTGATTTTTATCACATTTAATGAGGTAATCAGATTTTATTTGTGAAATCTGCTGATTGTATTTGGGAAACAATTGCTGCCATGGATCTTTATTTCTTTTTGCTCCATTCCTACTTCCATGATGTATGGATAAGTGTGCCCTTTAACATAAAGGAATTTATATAAGACTTGAATAGAATATCATCCATTTATACTTAAAATCATATTGCACGCCACCAACTGATGTACCCTCATGCAATATAAATTCTGAAAGATATTATCTTTCTCTCTTCCATGAGATCTGATGTAGTTTGTATGGATTTTAGCATAGTTTTTGACAAGTTCCCATATGGGAGACTGATTGAGAAAATGAAAGCACATGGAATTGAAGGAAATTTGATGAGATGGATCAGAAACTGACTTTAGTATTAGGACAGAGAGAGTAGTGGTAGAAGGCTGTTTGACTGGAGACTGGTGTCCAGTGGTGTGTCACAAGGATTGGTTCGAGGATCCTTATTGTTTGTTATATACAGAATGGATATAAGTGAAAATGTGTGGAGAATGTTAAGCAAATTTTCAGATGACTCCAAATTGGTGGAGTGGTTAATAGGTTACAGGAAGATTTGATGGATTGGTTGGTCAGATGGGCAGAACAGTGGCAGATGGTATTTAACCCTGACAAGTGCAGGAAATTGGGAATAGCACATCTTTAGTGATAGTTGTTAGTGCAGACTCGATGGACTGAAGGACCTTTACTGCGCTGCATGAGCGTATGAATCTGTGTAGCGCACATCTTGATGTGTCGAGGCTTATATTCACACAATGCTACTGGTTAAAGAATTCTTTGGAACCACGATCACCTAAATGTGTGACATCTGATGTATTTCTGTACATTTCTTCATTTTCAAGCGAAAACAAACTGCTTGAGTTGGCCTCTCGTTTTCCTACAGCCTATCAGTGTACCCTAAAGACTCTTGTGTCTATGACTTCCTTCAATAGAAGTATTTTCTAGCAATGGAGTCACTGGAAAATTAACAGTTAAAATATAATTGCCCTTCAGTAATGAATGACTGGAAGATTTCGGTTCCTGCCTGTGAGGTGGGGCTTGATAATTTCAGAACAGTTTGCAATTGTTCTTGGCATGCCTGTCATCTTTGAACAAGATTGGCGCATACAGGACTTAATGCAGTACCTGAGCCTTGGGAGAAGAGGAAAAAGTTGACTTCGGCTTCGGTATTGGATCAACAGAAGTATATATCTTTCCTATTTTAACATTGTTTATTCCAAACCAAATCTACGTCACATGCAATTTGCTCCACAAATCTCCATGACTCTTTGCTCTATGAGTTCCAACCAGTAGGCCTTCATTCTCGGGTACGGTCGCTTAATTGAATGTGACTGCAGCTCCATTGAAAGTCTTTGGAAATTGGCAGCACTGCATCTGTATTGTTGGACTGACACTTTCCAGCCCCATTTTAGTCAGGGCATGTCATGTATGTGCCACATGCTGGCTGAGAAGACTGTCTGTCCATTGTGGAACCCATCTGATTTGTTCCTGTAAACTCACTCCCATGAAAGTTTCTTGGTATAATGACCAATATTTATCTGTCAATCAACGTCACAAGCACACAGATTATCTAGTCTTTATCTGACTGCTATTTGTGAGATGAGGCTAAACATAAATTGGCTGCCACATTTTCGCTGTACCTAGTACATGTGACAATAATACATCAAATCAAATCAACATTCCTTAGAATAGTGACTACGCTTTAGAAAAGAAAGTTGTTGACTTAAGAAAGGCACCTCTTAGACACAGGTTCTTCTTTATGTGGGAGTCAATGAGATGCAATGACATCTCAGTTTCTTCAATGTGTGAATGATCCACTTTGTAGGGTTCCCACCCGTGCTGCCAAGTTGAAAATAATTTTCTTTGAAAGTTGCTAGTTACAACAGAAACAATGCTGCAGACAATCCACAAGGCCAGGAGAACATCTTCTGACTAAAACAGCAAATAAAATTGCAGGAGCGTTCATTTTCTAAATGCTTAATTTGTGAGAAGATAAATTTATTAATGTGGAATGAAAATGTAAGTGCCTGCAATAATGAATTTTTAATCCACACCTTTGGTATCCAACTGGCATTTACGCAGTATAAATGTGCAAACTCGTTAAATTCAGATGTGTGGCCAGTTATTTGCAGAAAATATCTGAACACCAGGAGAGAAAAAGCTGATTTATTGTCAAAGCCCTGCATTTATTATTGAGATTATTAATGGATCAATCTAAGTGAGAACGGAAATAATTCAAAAAGCTTTCAATTATGGAAATGTATGTCCGGCCAGATGAACTCCAGGATTTCATGTAACTAGCTAAGGTTCTGCTGAAAGGTACAAGTTAAAAAGAGGGCTGAAAGGTGACCCCTGAATATTATTCAAAGGTACTGCCTTTAGACATATGTGCAGATGGAGAAAAGTTGTAACTGTGAAAAACATATGCGAAACTTATGGCACCCCTCAAAGAATCAGACCATGGGTGGAATCAAAGAGGGGTCTGAGCGACATGGGTTATAATGGGATGTATGACAAATCTGGAGATGCACTTCTCATTTTCTAGATAATCCTGCTTCATTGTTTACACTTTACACAAGGGGTGTAGTGAGATTTTTGCTGATAAGCAGCAAGTTGCCAATTGATGAGGTTAATGTTTGTTAAAGTCCTTGTTTTCAGCTAAACTTGCCTTATTAATTGTGATCTGATCAAATGCAACCAACAAGCTAGTCATCGAGAATGTTTGACATGGAAACCAGCGTGGGGTGCTTGTGGGTTTAGCTTGTGAACTCCTCCAATCACCTCCGGTTTGCCCATGGCCAAACTGCAGAGTGGGACATGATCCACCAGCACTAGCCACCTGCACCCCTCCACCACCAACACTGACACCCAACTTTCTGGAAGCCATCACCACGATCTTGGCATCTCTCCAATGTACTGGCAGTGCATCCTTCCACGGCAGACTTGTCTAACATGGCACATCTGCAACCAGCAGTGTGTGGCTGCATTGGGCACAGTCTTTGCACAGGGAGAAGCACCCAGTCCATGGCATGCTCCCTTGCTCTCTCAGTGAGCATTCACCTGCTGCCTACTAGCATGCCCACAGCTTGCATGCCCTGGCTTACCCTTCTTTATCTTGCATTTGCAATCGGTGCAGTCACATGCACAGGCCAGTGGCCTTTCTGTGTGGCAGTCTTCATTTAGGAGTGTGTATGCCATCTTGTATGTCAATCTGTAAAGAAAACAATTTACATAAGCTGGCCAGCCATGGCCTCTGCAGGCCCTCAGTATAATTTGTTTCTCCTCTCCCTACCATTGTATCACACTGAGCAACCCTGTTCCGCAGATGAGGCAGCGGGAGCCTCCTCCTTAGTGGAGCCCATTGGCACTTGAGTTTTTGTCAGCCAGTTTTAGGGGTGTTTAGGTCTGGATAGGCCAGAAATGCTAAGGGTCTTTTTGTCAGAGGCAAATTGCTCTTACTGGCCATTTCTGCAGAGGGACCTGTGTGTGGCCCCACCTGCAGCTGGGTCCTACTTGGCGTTGCTGTGTCTCCTTATGAGGAAGAGACATTTGGATTGGGGTCAAGGGTTCCCGCTCCACACTGAGGATCACTACCTAGGCCCTTGGAGTGCAAGTTCATGTCACTCTTGACATCCTGTGAAGGTGCTGGGCTGTCTTTCTTGGTCAGCTGTCAGTCTATCCAGGGAGGCAGGCATGTGACAGGGTTGTCCCTGTCATCAAAGGCAGTCCTCTTGGCACATCCTCAGGGGAGGTGATGGCCTAGTGGTGTTATTGCTGGACTGTTAATCCAGAGACCCAGATAATGTTCTGCCACAGCAGATGGTGGAATTTGAGTTAAGTATCTAGAATTAAGAGTCTAATGATGACGATGAATCCATTGTCAATTGTTGGGGGAGAAACCTATCCAGTTCAGTAATGCCATTCTTACCTGGTCTGGCCTACAAGTGACTCCAGACCCACAGCAATGTGGTTGCCTCTGGGCAATTAGGGATGGGCAATAAATGCTACCTAGCCAATGATGCCCTCATCCTGTGAATGAATAAAAAAAATGTGGCTGGGTCTTCACTGATGTGCTATGGTCAATTTGTGCCTCTGTAATAGAGAAAATAATGGTTTTCTCTGGAGGGTGCTGACAACCTGGTTAATCAAAATAAAGCTGTAAATTCAGCCTCACAGGACTGTAATATATGGGAGCCAAAGTAGGCCATTTGGCCCATCGAGTCTGCTCCTTGATTCAGTGAGATCATTCCTGATCTGATTAATAATCAACTCCACTTACCTGCCCTTTTACCATAATGCTTGATCCCATTACTGATTTGAACATACATCTTTCTCAGCCTTGAATATAATTAATGAGCCAACCTTAATAGTTGTCTGCAGTAAAGAATTCCATATATACACTATTTTCTGAGAGAAGAAATTCCTCCTCATCTCTGTCGTAAATGGGCGACCCCTTACTCTGAGATTATGCATCTGGTCCTAGACTCTCCCACAAGGATCCACCCTGTCAAGTTCTCTAAGAAACTTGTATGTTTCAATAAGGTCGCCGCTCATTCTTCTAAATTCCAACTGAGTACAGACCCAACCTACTCAACCTCTCCTCATAAGACCTTATGTAAACTGCCTCCAAAGTCAGGATATTCTTCCTTATATAAGGGGTGCAACACTTATCATATTGTCCCACATGTGGTATGACTAGTGCTTTGCATTGTTTTCGCAAGACTTCATTATTTTTAAAATTCATTTCCTTTGAAAGAAAAGGCCATCAGTCCATTTGTCTTTCTTATTGCTCATTAAACTTGAATGCTAGGTTTTTGTGATCACCAAACTCGTCTGTGCTGCAGCTTTCTGCAACCTTTTCCCATCTAAATAATATTGAGCTTCTTGATTCTTTGTGCCAAAGTGAACATTTGGTCATTTTCCCATATTACATTCTATCTGCCAAGTGGTTGGCCACTCACTCAATCTATTGCACAGTAAAATCTTTGTTCATCCTAATATTTGCCTTTTGGGAATCAAAATATATCAACTGGTTCCCTTATATCTATCTGCTTATTATCCCCTCAAAGAATCCCTACAGTGTGAAAAGAGGCCATTCAACCCATCCAGTCTGCACTGACCCTCTGGAGAGCATCCCACCCAAACCCTATCCCCATATGCCACATTTACCTTGGCTAATCCTAGCCAGCACACCGTAGGCAATTTAGCATGGCCAATCCAACTGACCTGCACATCTTTGGACTGTGGAGGAAGCCAAAGCACCCAGAGGAAAACCCACACAGATGCAAGGGGAATGTGCAAACTCCACACAGACAGTCACTAAGGGTAGAATCAAACCCAGGTCCCTGGCGCTGAGGCAGCAATGCTAAACACTGAGCCACTATGTCTCTAATATTTTCATACTTATAGATGTTAAGCTAACTGGCCAATGGCTACCAGTTTTGTTTTGAATGCTTCCCTTTTCAAATAAGGGTAATATGGCAGTTTTCAATCATCTGGGATTTTTCCAGCATCTAAGGGTTTTTGGAAGATTACTACCAGTGCATTCACTATCTCTTTGTAACAGCTTCCCTCAAAATCCTAGGATGCAACCTGTCAGGCACAGGGGACTGATCATCTTTTAGCCCCATTAGTTTCCCTAGAACTCAGTGATAGATATTGTGTTTATACACTGCTTCACCTTCGTCCCCCACCCTGCCACCATTTTAAACATTTGATTATTTGATATTTTTTGGAATGCTTTAAATGCCCTCTACCATGAAAACTGATGTAAACTACTTATTCACTCCTCTGCTATTTCTTGGTTGCTTATTATCTTGCTGGCCTCCTCCTCTAAGGGATTTATGTGCAGTTTGGACTCTCCTCCTTTCAAGTTTTTAAATCATTTGCTAATTTGGTCTCATGGTTTACTTTTTTTTCTCTTTATTTATTATAAGGTCATTATTTGTTGGCTTTTAAAATATTAAGTGTTTACAATTTTCCCAATCATTCAGTTTATCATGAATCCTTGCCAATTGTATATTTTGAGTTTCAGTTTGACATTGTCCTTAATTTCCTTGCTTAACAACGGTCAGTTTGTCTTCTTCCTAGGATCTTTCTTCCTCACTGGGATGTATCTTTGTTGTGAGTCATGAACTATTTTCACAAATATCTCCCATTGTTCAGCAACCATCTTTTCTGCTAAACTGCTTTCTACATTCACTCCAGCCAACTCTGCCCCTTCCCCTATGTAATTATCTTTATTAAGATTTAGCAGTTGTTTCCAACCCAAGTTTCTCAGAATTATACTAAATGCTATATTCTACCATGTTATGGTCACTGTTTTCTAGGGTATCATTTACACTGAGATCATTTATTAAACCTGCTTCATTACACATCACCAGAACTCTGGTTAGATCCACAACATATTTTTCAAGGAAAATTTCTAAAATACATTTTCTGAATTATTCCTCATGGCTACTTTTGCCAATTTGAATTTTTTTCAAGCTAAGTGACGATTAATGTCACCCATGATTATTGTACTGCCTTTTATACAAACCTCCATGATTTCATTTATTCCCTGTCCCTCAGAACAGCTACTGTTAAGAGGGTAATTGACAATTTCCACTAATATCTTCTTCCCCTTGTTATTTCTTACTGCCATCCATATGGATTCTACACCATCTGATCCTAGATCATTTCTTGCTATGATACTTATTACATCCCATACCTTCAAAGCTAACCTACAATACTAAACTAAACCCACCATTCCACATTTCCTAAAGCCTGTCCTTTCAAAATGTCATATATCCCTAAATATATAGTTCCAAGCTTTGATCTCCTTGTGAGCATGTCTCCACAATAGCGTCAAGATTATACCTAGTAAATTCTATTTATGCTGTTAATTCATTTGTTTTATTTGGAATAATATAAACATTTAAGTAAAGAATTGTTAATTTGGCTGTTTACTATTTCCCCCCTCCCTTGATCGTATTTGCAGCTGTTCTTTTATGCTCGTACTCTTCCCATCCTGTTCCATATTGGATATGAGAATGTTGCTAAGTAAGAAATTAGATGTCAAAAAGCCAGGATTGTAATGAGAATACAGTGGTGGATTTGAATGCTATGCTGATACATTCAATGACAATACAACATTGAAATGGTTAACTATGTCTGTGTGTTCAGAACATGCTGTCTCAACCCTGCAGTGAACAAGGAAAACTGCATCAAACATTATCAGCCCCTCTTGAAAGTTTTGAAGTGGTGTTTAATGAAAGGTTATCTGGTGAAGAGTGAAGGCTGCAGGTCAAATTCAGCATTTTGAGCTGAATGGATATATCAACATTAGTGAGCTTCTTTCAGATGCAGAATGGATATATAAATTGATTTTTTTTTCTAATCAAGGTTAGAGCTAATTAGCTTCTGCACTTGGGAAATGAAACAATTCACACTGCACCATTAAGATTTGACCTTCTGTACTTGGCTCCCCCTCACGCAGTATGTTAAGCTTTAAAATTCCCATCTTTTAGAAGATGCATAAACACTAATTGACATGGTTGTGTGTACAAATTGACTGCATCCGGCACTTGTCAATAATCCATAAGCCAAAGTGCATTTTAGCTTTCATGGTGCTGGCTTAGATATATTGGCATTTGTTGTGTGCTCTGTGCTGGATTTTAAAAGAAAACAAATTTTGTGTAGAGATAGTAGGAACTGCAGATGCTGGAGAATCTGAGATAACAAGGTGTAGAGCTGGATGAACACAGCAGGCCAAGCAGCATCAGAGGAGCAGGAAGGCTGACGTTCCAGGCCTAGACCCTTCTTCAGAAATGGAGAAGGGGAAGGGGGTTCTGAAATAAATAGGGAGAGAGGGGGGAGGCGGATAGAAGATAGATAGAGGAGAAGATTAGGTGGAGAGGAGACAGACAGGTCAAAGAGGCAGGGATGGAGCCAGTAAAGGTGAGTGTAGGTGGGGAGTTAGGGAGGAGATAGGTCAGTCCAGGGAGGACGGACAGGTCAAGGGGGCGGGATGAGGTTAGTAGGTAGGAGATGGGGGTGGGGCTTGAGGTGGGAGGAGGAGAATAGGTGGGAGGAAGAACAGGTTAGGGAGGCGGGGATGAGCTGGGCTGGTTTTGGGATGTGGTAGGGGGAGGGGAGATTTTGAAGCTTGTGAAGTCCACATTGATATCATTGGGCTGCAGGGTTCCCAAGCGGAATATGAGTTGCTGTTCCTGCAGCCTTTGTGGCACTGCAGGAGGCCCAGGATGGACATGTCGTCTGAGGAATGGGAGGGGGAGTTGAAATGGTTCGCGACTGGGAGGTGCAGTTGTTTAGTGCGAACCGAGCGTAGGTGTTCTGCAAAGCGTACATGTTTGTGTACATGTTTGAAGTATCTGCCAAGCTTCAAATTCTTTTTAGATAGGGCTTGTTTTTCTAGGTATGTGTTTCCTTTTCCTACAGTCAGTGTTCATACTGTCATCACATTAACATGGAACACAGTTGTCTGCAATTGCAATTGATTCATTTACATGATTCTTTATAATTAGCTGGTAACTAGAAAGCACTTATTGTAAATGATTTGATTGGAATCTGTGTTCATGAAATATAATTTTGCTGTGGCATAGAATGCTGCACAAAGAATTTATTAGCTTTTAACAATTAATCATTTACTATATTCTATACCAATATCATGGTGACCTTTCATAATATAAATAAGATTGTGTCTACAACAGAAAAAGCAATTTTACAGAAAAATTGCATGATGTGATCATTGGTTTGTCACGTCTGAGACATGGGCTCAGTTCAGCTCTGAATGATGGAAAGAAAATGTTTCATCTCATTTCTGGCTG
The DNA here is from genome assembly GCF_021869965.1 of Rhincodon typus. NCBI lineage: Eukaryota > Metazoa > Chordata > Chondrichthyes > Orectolobiformes > Rhincodontidae > Rhincodon > Rhincodon typus. Next base: position 46,507,875 of record NC_063341.1, read on the forward strand.
TAGGAGCTATGCACAAAATATGTTTGGAGAGTTTCAGTGCAGTTTCAGGAAAACTGGGCATAGACTCCACTGTACAAAACTGAATGTAGGAAGTTTGACCAGAAATTCAGAAGGAAATGACACACCCAGCTTTATGGACACAATGGTGGCATTGATGTAATCATTGGCCTGGATGATGGGACTGAGGGATTTCACCTTCCTTATTTCCCATTGCAACTGTTGTTCATACTTTTGGATACTTTGATCATTTTATATATTAAAGACATATTTTCCAAGTGTTTTTGACAGTGAAATGGACAAATGGGCACAGAATTCAGTTTGCACTTCAACACAATTTTATTAACAAAATATTCCTTCTTAACAACATTGAAAATTTCCCCAAAACCCACAGTATTCACTCTTTATCTACCTCTATCCATCTGAGAAAGGATATTACCCGCAGTGATCCATGTGTTTGAGCTGGACCATTGGAATCTCCTTCCTTTCTAACATAGGGCTAGCTCTCTTGCAAAAGCGTGGTCTTCCACGTAAGAGTGGATTGTCTCCTGGGTCGTCTTGGGTTGCCACATGGTCTTTTGTCATGAGTCTTATGGTGAGTCTTCGCTGCATCTTCACTGAATCTTCCCTGCTAGTCTTCGCTGTGACTTCACTGAGGATCTTCTTTGAGGGGCTGGCTTCCAGGTATGGGTGTTTTCACCCCCCCATTCCCTACCCCTTTCACTGAAATTTCTAGAATGTTGTGTGGCCTTTGGCCAATGCATTCATGAGCTGTGTTCACATCAACACTAACCATGCCAAGAGGCGTAAAGTGCACATACTCAGGCAGTGAAGATGCCTGAACATCTGCTCAATGCTTAGCTAACACATAAACCTTGGGCTGGTTATATCTACTTCTCCCCGAATCTTTATAACCTCTTTGATCTTAGTTTCCACTGTTCTCTGTAAACAATATCTGCTGGCTGCTGTTTAATTTAGTTTGGACAATTTCTGGATAAGCCTCATTTCTCCAGCTGAGGGCCAGTTTAGAACGTCCAATTTTGGGTCTGTTGTTGCTTGACTATGCAACAAATTAAGTTAGAGAGTAATAGAGTCATACCGCATGGAAACCGACACTTCAGTCCAAGTCATCCGCACTGACCAGGTCTCCAAATCTGACCCAGTCCCATTTCCCACCATTTGGCCAATATCCCTCTAAATGCTTCCAATTCATATACCCACCCAGATGCCTTTTAAATGCCCATTTGGTGGATAAGGCGTTCCACTGCTCAGTGCTGATTTCTAACATTGACACTAACTCCACAGAAACTTTGCACTCAGTATATTTTGTGGATGAAATGTGAAATGTATTAATAGGATGCTGACTCTAGCTGTAAAACTCAAAAGATAAGGAAACAAAGACTTAAAAGCAATATGCATTATAAAGAAAAAGCTTATTTGAGGATCTAATAAACATTCTGTTACTCTCAATTTGTGACATTTGAAGGTGCTGCTTCTAATTCAGATACTTTTAATCAATTTGTCCATGGATGTTATGAAATGCCTCTGGAGCAGGTGAGGCTTGAACTTAGGACTACTGGGTTGAGAGGTATGGAGACTACCATTGCACCACAAGAACCTTCCTTCTCTTTCATAGCATTGTGACAGCTTAAAATTGTCAGCTGGTGATTTCAGAGGCCAAATACTTAGCCTGTTATTTTAACATAAATGTTAAGCATGTTGTTTATGTCTGATATTTCTGCGAAGAGACCAAAGCGTGTCATGCAGTGTATTAGATATTAGTGCACTTTTAATGACAGTAGTCATTGCAAAGTTTAAAGAAGTTCAAGTTGGCTAACTCAAAAGCGAAATAGTGTGGATGCTGAAGATCTGAAGTTAAAATAAACAGAACTAAAAGCATAGATTGGTAGAGAAACTCACTGGGTTTGTCAGCATCTGCAGTGAAAGAAACAAAGGTAATGTTTCAAGTACAATGTCACTCCTTTGGCACTCATGGTTTCAGGTTTCTGTTGTTTTCCAGTTCCAAAGAAGAGTCATATCAGACTCCAATGTTTTTTCTCTACAGATGCTGCCAGACCTGCTGAGTTTCTCTAGCATTTTCTGCTTTTATTCAAGTCGGGTAACTATTCTGTCAGAGATAGTAGGAACTGCCGATGCTGGAGAATCTGAGATAATAAGGTGTAGAGCTGGATGAACACAGCAGGCCGAGCAGCATCAGAGGAGCAGGAAAGCTGACGTTTCGGGCCTAGACCC